>NW_027552353.1:0-146102 GCF_045843805.1 Urocitellus parryii
TACACCAATCCCATTTGGCTCACCCAATTTCATTCTTCTAGGTTAAACCGTTTCTTTGCAGTAACCGTTTTCATGTTTAGGTTTCACTCAGCTTTCTCTTATATGGATACATGTATTTGGAACTCTAAATCAAACACGGTTTGTGCTTGCTCTTTGAAACTTGGCACCATAATGTAGTTCCAAGTTCTATGGCTATGGTTTGTGTCCTATGTAAGTAGCCCCAAGCAGAGACTGACGAGAATCACATTCATTGAAAGGGGTTGCCAAGCTTCCAAAAAACTACGAGTTTCCTGAAATCTCAGCAAACTTTTTTTCACCCAATCTTGATGATACTTCCATTTAATGATCAGTACACCAATCCCATTTGGATCACCAAATTTCGTTCTTCTAGGTTAAACTATTCCTTGGCAGTAACCGTTTTCATTTTTAGGTTTCACTCTGATTTCTCCTATATGGATACATGTAGTTGGAACTCTAAATCAAACACGGTTTGTGCTAGCTCTTTGAAACTTGGCACAATAATGTAGTTCCAAGTTCTATGGCTATGGTTTGTTTCCTATGGAATTAGCCCCAAGCAGATACTGACGAGAATGACTTTCATTGAAAGGGGTTGCCAAGCTTCCAAAAAACTACGAGTTTCCTGAAATCTCAGCAAACATTTTTTCACCCAATAGTGATGGCACTTGCAGGTAATGATCAGGACACCAGTCCCAATTGGCTGACCAAATTTCGTTCTTCTAGGTTAATTCGTTGCTTTGCAGTAACTGTTTTCATGTTTAGGTTTCACTCTGATTTCTCCTATATGGATACATGTAGTTGGAACTCTAAATCAAACACGGTTTGTGCTAGTTCTTTGAAACTTGGCACCATAATGTAGTTCCAAGTTCTATGGCTATGGTTTGTGTCCTCTGGAAGTAGCCCCAAGCAGAGACTGACGAGAATCACTTTCATTGAAAGGGGTTGCCAAGCTTCCAAAAAACTACGAGTTTCCTGAAATCTCAGCAATCATTTTTTCACCCAATCTTGATCATACTTCCACTTAATGATCAGTACACCAATCCCATTTGGATCACCAAATTTCTTTCTTCTAGGTTAAACCGTTCCTTTGCAGTAACCGTTTCCATGTTTAGGTTTCACTCTGTTTTCTCCTATATGGATACATGTAGTTGGAACTCTAAATCAAACACGGTTTGTGCTAGCTCTTTGAGACTTGGCACAATAATGTAGTTCCAGGTTCTATGGCTATGGTTTGTGTCCTATGGAAGTAGCCCCAAGCAGAGACTGACGAGAATCACTTTCATTGAAAGGTTTTGCCAAGCTTCCAAAAAACTACGAGTTTCCTGAAATCTCAGCAAACTTTTTTTCACCCAATCTTGATGATACTTCCATTTAATGATCAGTACACCAATCCCACTAGGCTCACCAAATTTCGTTCTTCTAGGTTAAACCATTCCTTTGCAGTAACCGTTTTCATGTTTAGGTTTCACTCTGATTTCTCCTATATGGATACATGTAGTTGGAACTCTAAATCAAACACGGTTTGTGCTAGTTCTTTGAAACTTGGCACAATAATGTAGTTCCAAGTTCTATGGCTATGGTTTGTGTCCTATAGAATTAGCCCAAAGCAGAGACTGACGAGAATGACTTTCATTGAAAGGGGTTGCCAAGCTTCCAAAAAACTACGAGTTTCCTGAAATCTCAGCAAACATTTTTTCAATCAATAGTGATGGTACTTGCAGGTAATGATCAGGACACCAGTCCCAATTGGCTGACCAAATTTCGTTCTTCTAGGTTAAACCGTTGCTTTGCAGTAACCGTTTTCATGTTTAGGTTTCACTCTGATTTCTCCTATATGGATACATGTAGTTGGAACTCTAAATCAAACACGGTTTTTGCTAGCTCTTTGAAACTTGGCACCATAATGTAGTTCCAAGTTCTATGGCTATGGTTTGTGTCCTATGGAAGTAGCCCCAAGCAGAGACTGACGAGAATCACTTTCATTGAAAGGGGTTGCCAAGCTTCCAAAAAACTACGAGTTTCCTGAAATCTCAGCAATCATTTTTTCACCCAATCTTGATCATACTTCCACTTAATGATCAGTACACCAATCCCATTTGGATCACCAAATTTTGTTCTTCTAGGTTAAACCGTTCCTTTGCAGGAACGATTTTCATGTTTAGGTTTCACTCTGTTTTCTCCTATATGGATACATGTAGTTGGAACTCTAAATCAAACACGGTTTGTGCTAGCTCTTTGAAACTTGGCACAATAATTTAGTTCCAGGTTCTATGGCTATGGTTTGTGTCCTATGGAAGTAGCCCCAAGCAGAGACTGACGAGAATCACTTTCATTGAAAGGGGTTGCCAAGCTTCCAAAAAACTACGAGTTTCCTGAAATCTCAGCAAACATTTTTTCACCCAATCTTGATGATACTGGCAGGTAAGGATCAGAACACCAGTCCCACTTGGCTGACCAAATTTCGTTCTTCTAGGTTAAACCGTTCCTTTGTAGTAACCGTTTTCATGTTTAGGTTTCACTCTGTTTTCTCCTATATGGATACATGTAGTTGGAACTGTAAATCAAACACGGTTTGTGCTAGCTCTTTGAAACTTGGCACAATAATGGAGTTCCAAGTTCTATGGCTATGGTTTGTGTCCTATGGAAGTAGCCCCAAGCAGAGACTGACGAGAATCACTTTCATTGACAGGGGTTGCCAAGCTTCCAAAAAACTACGAGTTTCCTGAAATCTCAGCAAACATTTTTTCACCCAATCTTGATGATACTTCCATTTAATGATCAGTACACCAATCCCACTAGGCTCACCAAATTTCGTTCTTCTAGGTTAAACCGTTCCTTTGCAGTAACCGTTTCCATGTTTAGGTTTCACTCTGTTTTCTCCTATATGGATACATGTAGTTGGAACGGTAAATCAAACGTGGTTTGTGCTAGCTCTTTGAAACTTGGCACCATAATGTAGTTAGAAGTTCTATGGCTATGGTTTGTGTCCTATGGAAGTAACCCCAAGCAGAGACTGACGAGAATCACTTTCATTGAAAGGGGTTGCCAAGCTTCCAAAAAACTATGAGTTTCCTGTATTCTCAGCAAATATTTTTTCACCCAATCTTGATGATACTTCCACTTAATGATCAGTACACCAATCCCATTTGGCTCACCAAATTTCGTTCTTCTAGGTTAAACCGTTCCTTTGCAGTAACCGTTTTCATGTTTAGGTTTCACTCTGTTTTCTCCTATATGGATACATGTAGTTGGAACTCTAAATCAAACACGGTTTGTGCTAGCTCTTTGAAACTTGGTACAATAATGTAGTTCCAAGTTCTATAGCTATGGTTTGTGTCCTATGGAAGTATCCCAAGCAGAGACTGACAAGAATCACTTTCATTGAAAGCGGTTGCCAAGCTTCCAAAAAACTATGAGTTTCCTGTATTCTCAGCAAACTTTTTTTCACCCAATCTTGATGATACTTGCAGGTAATGATCAGTACACCAGTCACACTTGGCTCACCGAATTTCGTTCTTCTAGGTTGAACCATTCCTTTGCAGTAACCGTTTTCATGTTTAGGTTTCACTCTGATTTCCCCTATATGGATACATGTAGTTGGAACTCTAAATCAAACACGGTTTGTGCTAGCTCTTTTAAACTTGGCACAATAATGTAGTTCCAAGTTCTATGGCTATGGTTTGTGTCCTATGGAAGTAGCCCCAAGCAGAGACTGACGAGAATCCCTTTCATTGAAAGGGGTTGCCAAGCTTCCAAAAAACTACGAGTTTCCTGAAATCTCAGCAAACATTTTTTCACCCAATCTTGATGATACTTCCATTTAATGATCAGTACACCAATCCCACTAGGCTCACCAAATTTCGTTCTTCTAGGTTAAACCGTTCCTTTGCAGTAACCGTTTCCATGTTTAGGTTTCACTCTGTTTTCTCCTATATGGATACATGTAGTTGGAACGGTAAATCAAACGTGGTTTGTGCTAGCTCTTTGAAACTTGGCACCATAATGTAGTTCCAAGTTCTATCGCTATGGTTTGTGTCCTATTGAAGTAGCCCCAAGCAGAGACTGACGAGAATCACTTTCATTGAAAGGGGTTGCCAAGCTTCCAAAAACTACGAGTTTCTTGAAATCTCAGCAAACATTTTTTCACCCAATCTTGATGATACTGGCAGGTAAGGATCAGGACACCAGTCCCTCTTGGCTGACCAAATTTCGTTCTTCTAGGTTAAACCGTTCCTTTGCAGTAACCGTTTTCATGTTTAGGATTCACTCTGTTTTCTCCTATATGGATACATGTAGTTGGAACTCTAAAACAAACACGGTTGGTGCTAGCTCTTTGAAACTTGGCACAATAATGTAGTTCCAAGTTCTATCGCTATGGTTTGTGTCCTATTGAAGTAGCCCCAAGCAGAGACTGACGAGAATCACTTTCATTGAAAGGGGTTGTCAAGCTTCCAAAAAACTACGAGTTTCCTCAAATCTCAGCAAACATTTTTTCACCCAATCTTGATGATACTTGCAGGTAAGGATCAGGACACCAGTCCCACTTGGTGACCAAATTTCGTTCTTCTAGTTTAAACCGTTCATTTGCAGTAACCGTTTTCATATTTAGGTTTCACTCTGTTTTCTCCTATATGGATACATGTAGTTGGAACTCTAAATCAAACACGGTTTGTGCTAGCTCTTTGAAACTTGGCACCATAATGTAGTTCCAAGTTCTATGGCTATGGTTTGTGTCCTATGGAAGTAGCCCCAAGCAGAGAATGATGAGAATCACTTTCATTGAAAGGGGTTGACAAGCTACCAAAACCTACGAGTTTCCTGAAATCTCAGCAAACATTTTTTCACCCAATCTTGATGATACTTGCAGGTAATGATCAGTACACCAGTCACACTTGGATCACCGAAATTCGTTCCTCTTGGTTAAACCGTTCCTTTGCAGTAACCGTTTCCATGTTTAGGTTTCACTCTGTTTTCTCCTATATGGATACATGTAGTTGGAACTGTAAATCAAACACGGTTTGTGCTAGCTCTTTGAAACTAGGCACAATAATGTAGTTCCAAGTTCTATGGCTATGGTTTGTGTCCTATGGAAGTAGCCTCAAGCAGAGACTGACTAGAATCACTTTCATTGAAAGGGGTTGCCAAGCTTCCAAAAAACTACGAGTTTCCTGAAATCTCAGCAAATATTTTTTCACCCAATCTTGATGATACTTCCACTTAATGATCAGTACACCAATCCCATTTGGCTCACCAAATTTCGTTCTTCTAGGTTAAACCGTTCCTTTGCAGTAACCGTTTTCATGTTTAGGTTTCACTCTGTTTTCTCCTATATGGATACATGTAGTTGGAACTCTAAATCAAACACGGTTTGTGCTAGCTCTTTGAAACTTGGTACAATAATGTAGTTCCAAGTTCTATAGCTATGGTTTGTGTCCTATGGAAGTAGCCCCAAGCAGAGACTGACGAGAATCACTTTCATTGAAAGGGGTTGCCAAGCTTCCAAAAAAGTACGAGTTTCCTGAAATCTCAGCAAGTATTTTTTCACCCAGTCTTGATGATACTTGCAGGTAATCATCAGTACACCAGTCCCACTTGGCTCACCAAATTTCGTTCTTCTAGGTTAAACCATTCCTTTGCAATAACCGTTTTCATGTTTAGGTTTCACTCTGTTTTCTCCTATATGGATACATGTAGTTGGAACTCTAAATCAAACACGGTTTGTGCTAGCTCTTTGAAACTTGGCACAGTAATGTAGTTCCAAGTTCTATGGTTATGGTTTGTGTCCTATGGAAGTAGCCCCAAGCAGAGACTGATGAGAATCACTTTCATTCAAAGGGGTTTCCAAGCTTCCAAAAAAACTACGAGTTTCCTGAAATCTCAGCAAACATTTTTTGACCCAATCTTGATGATACTTGCAGGTAATGATCAGTACACCACTCCCACTTGGCTGACCAAATTTCGTTCTTCTAGGTTAAACCGTTCCTTTGCAGTAACCGTTTTCATGTTTAGGTTTCACTCTGTTTTCTCCTATATGGATACATGTAGTTGGAACTCTAAAACAAACACGGTTGGTGCTAGCTCTTTGAAACTTGGCACAATAATGTAGTTCCAAGTTCTATCGCTATGGTTTGTGTCCTATTGAAGTAGCCCCAAGCAGAGACTGACGAGAATCACTTTCATTGAAAGGGGTTGTCAAGCTTCCAAAAAACTACGAGTTTCCTCAAATCTCAGCAAACATTTTTTCACCCAATCTTGATAATACTTGCAGGTAAGGATCAGGACACCAGTCCCACTTGGTGACCAAATTTCGTTCTTCTAGTTTAAACCGTTCATTTGCAGTAACCGTTTTCATGTTTAGGTTTCACTCTGTTTTCTCCAATATGGATACATGTAGTTGGAACTCTAAATCAAACACGGTTTGGGCTAGCTCTTTGAAACTTGGCACCATAATGTAGTTCCAAGTTCTATGGCTATGGTTTGTGTCCTATGGAAGTAGCCCCAAGCAGAGACTGATGAGAATCAATTTCATTCAAAGAGGTTTCCAAGCTTCCAAAAAAACTACGAGTTTCCTGAAATCTCAGCAAACATTTTTTGGCCCAATCTTGATGATACTTGCAGGTAATGATCAGTACACCACTCCCACTTGGCTGACCAAATTTCGTTCTTCTAGGTTAAACCGTTCCTTTGCAGTAACCGTTTTCATGTTTAGGTTTCACTCTGTTTTCTCCTATATGGATACATGTTGTTGGAACTCTAAATCAATCACGGTTTGTGCTAGCTCTTTGAAACTTGGCACAATAATGTAGTTCCAAGTTCTATGGCTATGGTTTGTGACCTATGGAAATAGCCCCAAGCAGAGACTGATGAGAATCACTTTCATTCAAAGGGGTTGCCAAGCTTCCAAAAAAACTACGAGTTTCCTGAAATCTCAGCAAACATTTTTTCACCCAATCTTGATGATACTTGCAGGTTATGATCAGTACACCAGTCCCACTTGGCTGACCAAATTTCGTTCTTCTAGGTTAAACCGTTCCTTTGCAGTAACCTTTTTCATGTTTAGGTTTCACTCTGTTTTCTCCTACATGGATACATGTTTTTGGAACTCTGAATCAAACACGGTTTGTGCTAGCTCTTTGAAACTTGGCACAATAATGTAGTTCCAAGTTCTATGATTACGGTTTGTGTCCTATGGAAGTAGCCTCAAGCAGAGACTGACGAGAATCACTTTCATTCAAAGGGGTTGCCAAGCTTCCAAAAAAGTACGAGTTTCCTCAAATCTCAGCAAATATTTTTTCACCGAATCTTGATGATACTTCCATTTAATGATCAGTACACCAATCCCACTAGGCTCACCAAATTTCGTTCTTCTAGGTTAAACCGTTCCTTTGCAGTAACCGTTTTCATGTTTAGGTTTCACTCTGTTTTCTCCTATATGAATACATGTAGTTGGAACTGTAAATCAAACACGGTTTGTGCTAGCTCTTTGAAACTTGGCACAATAATGTAGTTCCAAGTTCTATGGCTATGGTTTGTGTCCTATGGAAGTAGCCCCAAGCAGAGACTGACGAGAATCACTTTCATTCAAAGGGGTTGCCAAGCTTCCAAAAAACTACGAGTTTCCTCAAATCTCAGCAAATATTTTTTCACCGAATCTTGATGATACTTCCATTTAATGATCAGTACACCAATCCCACTAGGCTCACCAAATTTCGTTCTTCTAGGTTAAACCGTTCCTTTGCAGTAACCGTTTTCATGTTTAGGTTTCACTCTGTTTTCTCCTATATGGATACATGTAGTTGGAACTCTAAATCAAACGTGGTTTGTGCTAGCTCTTTGAAACTTGGCACCATAATATAGTTCCAAGTTCTATGGCTATGGTTTGTGTCCTATGGAAGTAGCCCCAAGCAGAGACTGACGAGAATGACTTTCATTGAAAGTGGTTGCCAAGCTTCCAAAAAACTACGAGTTTCCTGAAATCTCAGCAAACATTTTTTCACCCAATCTTGATGATACTTGCAGGTAATGATCAGTACACTAGTCCCACTTGGCTCCCCAAATTTCGTTCTTCTAGGTTAAACCGTTCCTTTGCAGTAACCGTTTTCATGTTTAGGTTTCACTCTGTTTTCTCCTATATGGATACATGTAGTTGGAACTCTAAATCAAACACGGTTTGTGCTAGCTCTTTGAAACTTGGCACAATAATGTAGTTCCAAGTTCTGTGATTATGGTTAGTGTCCTATGGAAGTAGCCCCAAGCAGAGACTGACGAGAATCACTTTCATTGAAAGGGGTTGCCAAGCTTCCAAAAAAATACGAGTTTCCTGAAATATCAGCAAACATTTTTTCACCCAATCTTGATGATACTTGCAGGTAAGGATCAGGACACCAGTCCCACTTGGTGACCAAATTTCGTTCTTCTAGGTTAAACCGTTCCTTTGCAGTAACCGTTTTCATGTTTAGGTTTCACTCTGTTTTCTCCTATATGGATACATGTAGTTGGAACTCTAAATCAAACACGGTTTGTGCTAGCTCTTTGAAACATGGCACAATAATGTAATTCCACGTTCTATGATTATGGTTTGTGTCCTATGGAAGTAGCCCCAAGCAGAGACTGACGAGAATCACTTTCATTCAAAGGGGTTGCCAAGCTTCCAAAAAACTACGAATTTCCTGAAATCTCAACAAACATATTTTCACCCAATCTTGATGATACTTCGATTTAATGATCAGTACACCAATCCCACTAGGCTCACCAAATTTCGTTCTTCTAGGTTAAACCGTTCCTTTGCAGTAACCGTTTTAATGTTTAGGTTTCACTCTGATTTCTCCTATATGGATACATGTAGTTGGAACTCTAAATCAAACACGGTTTGGGCTAGCTCTTTGAAACTTGGCACAATAATGTAGTTCCAAGTTCTATGGCTAAGGATTGTGTCCTATGGTAGTAGCCCCAAGCAGAGACTGACGAGAATCACTTTCATTGAAAGGGGTTGCCAAGCTTCCAAAAAAGTACGAGTTTCCTGAATTCTCAGCAAACATTTTTTCACCCAATCTTGATGATACTTGCAGGTAAGGATCAGGACACCAGTCCCACTTGGTGACCAAATTTCGTTCTTCTAGGTTAAACCGTTCCTTTGCAGTAACCGTTTTCATGTTTAGGTTTCACTCTGTTTTCTCCTATATGGATACATGTAGTTGGAACTCTAAATCAAACACGGTTTGTGCTAGCTCTTTGAAACTTGGCACAATAATGTAGTTCCAAGTTCTATGGCTATGGTTTGTGTCCTATGGAAGTAGCCCCAAGCAGAGACTGATGGGAATCACTTTCATTCAAAGGGGTTGCCAAGCTACCAAAACCTACGAGTTTCTTGAAATCTCAGCAAACATTTTTTCACCCAATCTTGATGATACTTGCAGGTAATGATCAGTACACCAGTCCTACTTGGCTCACCGAATTTCGTTCTTCTAGGTTAAACCGTTCCTTTGCAGTAACCGTTTTCATGTTTAGGTTTCACTCTGTTTTCTCCTATATGGATACATGTAGTTGGAACTGTAAATCAAACACGGTATGTGCTAGCTCTTTGAAACTTGGCACAATAATGTAGTTCCAAGTTCTATGGCTATGGTTTGTGTTATGGAAGTAGCCCCAAGCAGAGACTGACGAGAATCACTTTCATTGAAAGGCTTTGCCAAGCTACCAAAAAACTACGAGTTTCCTGAAATCTCAGCAATCATTTTTTCACCCAATCTTGATGATACTTCCACTTAATGATCAGTACACCAATCCGATTTGGATCACCAAATTTCGTTCTTCTAGGTTAAACCATTCCTTTGCAGTAACCGTTTACATGTTTAGGTTTCACTCTGTTTTCTACTATATGGATACATGTAGTTGGAACTCTAAATCAAACACGGTTTGTGCTAGCTCTTTGAAACTTGGCACAATAATGTAGTTCCAGGTTCTATGGCTATGGTTTGTGTCCTATGGAATTAGCCCCAAGCAGAGACTGACGAGAATCACTTTCATTGAAAGGGGTTGCCAAGCTTCCAAAAAACTACGAGTTTCCTGAAATCTCAGCAAACATTTTTTCACCCAATAGTGATGGTACTTGCAGGTAATGATCAGGACACCAGTCCCAATTGGCTGACCAAATTTCGTTCTTCTAGGTTAATTCGTTGCTTTGCAGTAACCGTTTTCATGTTTAGGTTTCACTCTGATTTCTCCTATATGGATACATGTAGTTGGAACTCTAAATCAAACACGGTTTGTGCTAGCTCTTTGAAACTTGGCACAATAATGTAGTTCCAAGTTCTATCGTTATGGTTTGTGTCCAATGGAAGTAGCCCCAAGCAGAGACTGACGAGAATCACTTTCATTGAAAGGGGTTGTCAAGCTTCCAAAAAACTACGAGTTTCCTGAAATATCAGCAAATATTTGTTCACCCAATCTTGATGATACTTGCAGGTAATGATCAGTACACCAGTCCCACTTGGCACACCAAATTTCGTTCTTCTAGGTTAAACCGTTCCTTTGCAGTAACCGTTTCATGTTTAGGTTTCACTCTGTTTTCTCCTATATGGATACATGTAGTTGGAACTCTAAATCAAACACGGTTAGTGCTAGCTCTTTGAAACTTGGCACAATAATGTAGTTCCAAGTTCTATGGCTATGGTATGTGTCCTATGGAATTAGCCCCAAGCAGAGACTGACGAGAATGACTTTCATTGAAAGGGGTTGCCAAGCTTCCAAAAAACTACGAGTTTCCTGAAATCTCAGCAAACATTTTTTCAATCAATAGTGATGGTACTTGCAGGTAATGATCAGGACACCAGTCCCAATTGGCTGACCAAATTTCGTTCTTCTAGGTTAAACCGTTCCTTTGCAGTAACCGTTTTCATGTTTAGGTTTCACTCTGATTTCTCCTATATGGATACATGTAGTTGGAACTGTAAATCAAACACGGTTAGTGCTAGCTCTTTGAAACGTGGCACAATAATGTAGTTCCAAGTTCTATGGCTATGGTTTGTGTCCTATAGAAGTAGCCAAAAGCTGAGACTGACGAGAATCACTTTCATTGAAAGGGGTTGCCAAGCTTCCAAAAAACTACGAGTTTCCTGAAATCTCAGCAATCATTTTTTCACCCAATCTTGATGATACTTCCACTTAATGATCAGTTCACCAATCCCACTTGGCTCTCCAAATTTCGTTCTTCTAGGTTAAACCGTTCCTTTGCAGTAACCGTTTTCATGTTTAGGTTTCACTCTGTTTTCTCCTATATGGATACATGTAGTTGGAACTCTAAATCAAACACGGTTTGTGCTAGCTCTTTGAAACTTGGCACAATAATGTAGTTCCAAGTTCTATGGCTATGGTTTGTGTCCTATGGAATTAGCCCCAAGCAGAGGACTGACCAGAATGACTTTCATTGAAAGGGGTTGCCAAGCTTCCAAAAAACTATGAGTTTCCTGAAATCTCAGCAAACATTTTTTCAATCAATAGTGATGGTACTTGCAGGTAATGATCAGGACACCAGTCCCAATTGGCTGACCAAATTTTGTTCTTCTAGGTTAATTCGTTGCTTTGCAGTAACTGTTTTCATGTTTAGGTTTCACTCTGATTTCTCCTATATGGATACATGTATTTGGAACTCTAAATCAAACACGGTTTGTGCTAGCTCTTTGAAACTAGGCAAAATAATGTAGTTCCAAGATCTATGGCTATGGTTTGTGTCCTATGGAAGTAGCCCCAAGCAGAGACTGACGAGAATCACTTTCATTGAAAGGGGTTGCCAAGCTTCCAAAAAACTACGAGTTTCCTGAAATCTCAGCAATCATTTTTTCACCCAATCTTGATGATACTTCCACTTAATGATCAGTTCACCAATCCCATTTGGCTCAAAAAATTTCGTTTTTCTAGGGAAAACCGTTCCTTTACAGTAACCATTTTCATGTTTAGGATTCACTCTGTGTTCTCCTACATGGATACATGTATTTGGAACTCTAAATCAAACACGGTTTGTGCTAGCTCTTTGAAACTAGGCACAATAATGTAGTTCCAAGTTCTATGGCTATGGTTTGTGTCCTATTGAAGTAGCCCCAAGCAGAGACTGAGGAGAATCACTTTCATTGAATGGGGTTGCCAAGCTTCCAAAAAACTACGAGTTTCCTGAAATCTAAGCAATCATTTTTTCACCGAATCTTGATGATACTTCCATTTAATGATCAGTACACCAATCCCACTTGGCTCTCCAAATTTCGTTCTTCTAGGTTAAACCGTTGCTTTGCAGTAACCGTTTTCATGTTTTGGTTTCACTCTGTTTTCTTCTATATGGATACATGTAGTTGGAACTCTAAATCAAACACGGTTTGTGCTAGCTCTTTGAAACTTGGCACAATAATGGAGTTCCAAGTTCTATGGCTATGGTTTGTGTCCTATGGAAGTAGCCCCAAGCAGAGACTGACGAGAATCACTTTCATTGAAAGGGGTTGCCAAGCTTCCAAAAAACTACGAGTTTCCTGAAATCTCAGCAATCATTTTTTCACCCAATCTTGATCATACTTCCACTTAATGATCAGTACACCAATACCATTTGGATCACCAAATTTCGTTCTTCTAGGTTAAACCATTCCTTTGCAGGAACCGTTTACATGTTTAGGTTTCACTCTGTTTTCTAATATATGGATACATGTAGTTGGAACTGTAAATCAAACATGGTTTGTGCTAGCTCTTTGAAACTTGGCACAATAATGTAGTTCCAAGTTCTATGGCTATGGTTTGTGTCCTATGGAAGTAGCCCCAAGCAGAGACTGACGAGAATCACTTTCGTTGAAAGGGGTTGCCAAGCTTCCAAAAAACTACGAGTTTCCTGAAATCTCAACAAACATTTTTTCATCCAATCTTGATGATACTTCCATTTAATGATCAGTACACCAATCCCACTAGGCTCACCAAATTTCGTTTTTCTAGGTTAAACCGTTCCTTTGCAGAAACCGTTTACATGTTTAGGTTTCACTCTGTTTTCTCCTATATGGATACATGTAGTTTGAACGGTAAATCAAACGTGGTTTGTGCTAGCTCTTTGAAACTTGGCACCATAATGTAGTTCCATGTTCTATGGCTATGGTTTGTGTCCTATGGAAGTATCCCCAAGCAGAGACTGACAAGAATCACTTTCATTGAAAGGGGTTGCCAAGCTTCCAAAAAACTATGAGTTTCCTGTATTCTCAGCAAACTTTTTTTCACCCAATCTTGATGATACTTGCAGGTAATGATCAGTACACCAGTCACACTTGGCTCACCGAATTTCGTTCTTCTAGTTTGAACCATTCCTTTGCAGTAACCGTTTCCATGTTTAGGTTTCACTCTGATTTCCCCTATATGGATACATGTAGTTGGAACTCTAAATCAAACACGGTTTGTGCTAGCTCTTTGAAACTTGGCACAATAATGTAGTTCAAGTTCTATGGCTATGGTTTGTGTCCTATGGAAGTAGCCCCAAGCAGAGACTGACGAGAATCCCTTTCATTGAAAGGGGTTGCCAAGCTTCCAAAAAACTACGAGTTTCCTGAATTCTCAGCAAACATTTTTTCAACCAATCTTGATGATACTTGCAGGTAATGATCAGTACACTAGTCCCACTTGGCTCCCCAAATTTCGTTCTTCTAGGTTAAACCGTTCCTTTGCAGTAACCGTTTTCATATTTAGGTTTCACTCTGTTTTCTCCTATATGGATACATGTAGTTGGAACTCTAAATCAAACACGGTTTGTGCTAGCTCTTTGAAACTTGGCACAATAATGTAGTTCCAAGTTCTATGGCTATGGTTTGTGTCCTATGGAAGTAGCCCCAAGCAGAGACTGACGAGAATCACTTTCATTGAAAGGGGTTGCCAAGCTTCCAAAAAACTACGAGTTTCCTGAAATCTCAGCAAACATTTTTTCACCCAATCTTGATGATACTGGCAGGTAAGGATCAGAACACCAGTCCCACTTGGCTGACCAAATTTCGTTCTTCTAGGTTAACCGTTCCTTTGTAGTAACCGTTTTCATGTTTAGGTTTCACTCTGTTTTCTCCTATATGGATACATGTAGTTGGAACTGTAAATCAAACACGGTTTGTGCTAGCTCTTTGAAACTTGGCACAATAATGTAGTTCCAAGTTCTATGGCTATGGTTTGTGTCCTATGGAAGTAGCCCCAAGCAGAGACTGACGAGAATCACTTTCATTGACAGGGGTTGCCAAGCTTCCAAAAAACTACGAGTTTCCTGAAATCTCAGCAAACATTTTTTCACCCAATCTTGATGATACTTCCATTTAATGATCAGTACACCAATCCCACTAGGCTCACCAAATTTCGTTCTTCTAGGTTAAACCGTTCCTTTGCAGTAACCGTTTCCATGTTTAGGTTTCACTCTGTTTTCTCCTATATGGATACATGTAGTTGGAACGGTAAATCAAACGTGGTTTGTGCTAGCTCTTTGAAACTTGGCACCATAATGTAGTTCCAAGTTCTATGGCTATGGTTTGTGTCCTATGGAAGTAACCCCAAGCAGAGACTGACGAGAATCACTTTCATTGAAAGGGGTTGCCAAGCTTCCAAAAAACTATGAGTTTCCTGTATTCTCAGCAAATATTTTTTCACCCAATCTTGATGATACTTCCACTTAATGATCAGTACACCAATCCCATTTGGCTCACCAAATTTCGTTCTTCTAGGTTAAACCGTTCCTTTGCAGTAACCGTTTTCATGTTTAGGTTTCACTCTGTTTTCTCCTATATGGATACATGTAGTTGGAACTCTAAATCAAACACGGTTTGTGCTAGCTCTTTGAAACTTGGTACAATAATGTAGTTCCAAGTTCTATAGCTATGGTTTGTGTCCTATGGAAGTATCCCCAAGCAGAGACTGACAAGAATCACTTTCATTGAAAGCGGTTGCCAAGCTTCCAAAAAACTATGAGTTTCCTGTATTCTCAGCAAACTTTTTTTCACCCAATCTTGATGATACTTGCAGGTAATGATCAGTACACCAGTCACACTTGGCTCACCGAATTTCGTTTTTCTAGGTTGAACCATTCCTTTGCAGTAACCGTTTTCATGTTTAGGTTTCACTCTGATTTCCCCTATATGGATAAATGTAGTTGGAACTCTAAATCAAACACGGTTTGTGCTAGCTCTTTTAAACTTGGCACAATAATGTAGTTCCAAGTTCTATGGCTATGGTTTGTGTCCTATGGAAGTAGCCCCAAGCAGAGACTGACGAGAATCCCTTTCATTGAAAGGGGTTGCCAAGCTTCCAAAAAACTGCGAGTTTCCTGAAATCTCAGCAAACATTTTTTCACCCAATCTTGATGATACTTCCATTTAATGATCAGTACACCAATCCCACTAGGCTCACCAAATTTCGTTCTTCTAGGTTAAACCGTTCCTTTGCAGTAACCGTTTCCATGTTTAGGTTTCACTCTGTTTTCTCCTATATGGATACATGTAGTTGGAACGGTAAATCAAACGTGGTTTGTGCTAGCTCGTTGAAACTTGGCACCATAATGTAGTTCCAAGTTCTATCGCTATGGTTTGTGTCCTATTGAAGTAGCCCCAAGCAGAGACTGACGAGAATCACTTTCATTGAAAGGGGTTGCCAAGCTTCCAAAAAACTACGAGTTTCTTGAAATCTCAGCAAACATTTTTTCACCCAATCTTGATGATACTGGCAGGTAAGGATCAGGACACCAGTCCCTCTTGGCTGACCAAATTTCGTTCTTCTAGGTTAAACCGTTCCTTTGCAGTAACCGTTTTCATGTTTAGGATTCACTCTGTTTTCTCCTATATGGATACATGTAGTTGGAACTCTAAAACAAACACGGTTGGTGCTAGCTCTTTGAAACTTGGCACAATAATGTAGTTCCAAGTTCTATCGCTATGGTTTGTGTCCTATTGAAGTAGCCCCAAGCAGAGACTGACGAGAATCACTTTCATTGAAAGGGGTTGTCAAGCTTCCAAAAAACTACGAGTTTCCTCAAATCTCAGCAAACATTTTTTCACCCAATCTTGATGATACTTGCAGGTAAGGATCAGGACACCAGTCCCACTTGGTGACCAAATTTCGTTCTTCTAGTTTAAACCGTTCATTTGCAGTAACCGTTTTCATGTTTAGGTTTCACTCTGTTTTCTCCTATATGGATACATGTAGTTGGAACTCTAAATCAAACACGGTTTGTGCTAGCTCTTTGAAACTTGGCACCATAATGTAGTTCCAAGTTCTATGGCTATGGTTTGTGTCCTATGGAAGTAGCCCCAAGCAGAGAATGATGAGAATCACTTTCATTGAAAGGGGTTGACAAGCTACCAAAACCTACGAGTTTCCTGAAATCTCAGCAAACATTTTTTCACCCAATCTTGATGATACTTGCAGGTAATGATCAGTACACCAGTCACACTTGGCTCACCGAAATTCGTTCCTCTTGGTTAAACCGTTCCTTTGCAGTAACCGTTTCCATGTTTAGGTTTCACTCTGTTTTCTCCTATATGGATACAAGTAGTTGGAACTGTAAATCAAACACGGTTTGTGCTAGCTCTTTGAAACTAGGCACAATAATGTAGTTTTAAGTTCTATGGTTATGGTTTGTGTCCTATGGAAGTAGCCTCAAGCAGAGACTGACTAGAATCACTTTCATTGAAAGGGGTTGCCAAGCTTCCAAAAAACTTACGAGTTTCCTGAAATCTCAGCAAATATTTTTTCACCCAATCTTGATGATACTTCCACTTAATGATCAGTACACCAATCCCATTTGGCTCACCAAATTTCGTTCTTCTAGGTTAAACCGTTCCTTTGCAGTAACCGTTTTCATGTTTAGGTTTCACTCTGTTTTCTCCTATATGGATACATGTAGTTGGAACTCTAAATCAAACACGGTTTGTGCTAGCTCTTTGAAACTTGGTACAATAATGTAGTTCCAAGTTCTATAGCTATGGTTTGTGTCCTATGGAAGTAGCCCCAAGCAGAGACTGACGAGAATCACTTTCATTGAAAGGGGTTGCCAAGCTTCCAAAAAAGTACGAGTTTCCTGAAATCTCAGCAAATATTTTTTCACCGAATCTTGATGATACTTCCATTTAATGATCAGTACACCAATCCCACTAGGCTCACCAAATTTCGTTCTTCTAGGTTAAACCGTTCCTTTGCAGTAACCGTTTTCATGTTTAGGTTTCACTCTGTTTTCTCCTATATGAATACATGTAGTTGGAACTGTAAATCAAACACGGTTTGTGCTAGCTCTTTGAAACTTGGCACAATAATGTAGTTCCAAGTTCTATGGCTATGGTTTGTGTCCTATGGAAGTAGCCCCAAGCAGAGACTGACGAGAATCACTTTCATTCAAAGGGGTTGCCAAGCTTCCAAAAAACTACGAGTTTCCTCAAATCTCAGCAAATATTTTTTCACCGAATCTTGATGATACTTCCATTTAATGATCAGTACACCAATCCCACTAGGCTCACCAAATTTCGTTCTTCTAGGGTTAAACCGTTCCTTTGCAGTAACCGTTTTCATGTTTAGGTTTCACTCTGTTTTCTCCTATATGGATACATGTAGTTGGAACTCTAAATCAAACGTGGTTTGTGCTAGCTCTTTGAAACTTGGCACCATAATATAGTTCCAAGTTCTATGGCTATGGTTTGTGTCCTATGGAAGTAGCCCCAAGCAGAGACTGACGAGAATGACTTTCATTGAAAGTGGTTGCCAAGCTTCCAAAAAACTACGAGTTTCCTGAAATCTCAGCAAACATTTTTTCACCCAATCTTGATGATACTTGCAGGTAATGATCAGTACACTAGTCCCACTTGGCTCCCCAAATTTCGTTCTTCTAGGTTAAACCGTTCCTTTGCAGTAACCGTTTTCATGTTTAGGTTTCACTCTGTTTTCTCCTATATGGATACATGTAGTTGGAACTCTAAATCAAACACGGTTTGTGCTAGCTCTTTGAAACTTGGCACAATAATGTAGTTCCAAGTTCTGTGATTATGGTTAGTGTCCTATGGAAGTAGCCCCAAGCAGAGACTGACGAGAATCACTTTCATTGAAAGGGGTTGCCAAGCTTCCAAAAAAATACGAGTTTCCTGAAATATCAGCAAACATTTTTTCACCCAATCTTGATGATACTTGCAGGTAAGGATCAGGACACCAGTCCCACTTGGTGACCAAATTTCGTTCTTCTAGGTTAAACCGTTCCTTTGCAGTAACCGTTTTCATGTTTAGGTTTCACTCTGTTTTCTCCTATATGGATACATGTAGTTGGAACTCTAAATCAAACACGGTTTGTGCTAGCTCTTTGAAACATGGCACAATAATGTAGTTCCACGTTCTATGATTATGGTTTGTGTCCTATGGAAGTAGCCCCAAGCAGAGACTGAGGAGAATCACTTTCATTCAAAGGGGTTGCCAAGCTTCCAAAAAACTACGAATTTCCTGAAATCTCAACAAACATATTTTCACCCAATCTTGATGATACTTCGATTTAATGATCAGTACACCAATCCCACTAGGCTCACCAAAATTTCGTTCTTCTAGGTTAAACCGTTCCTTTGCAGTAACCGTTTTAATGTTTAGGTTTCACTCTGATTTCTCCTATATGGATACATGTAGTTGGAACTCTAAATCAAACACGGTTTGTGCTAGCTCTTTGAAACTTGGCACAATAATGTAGTTCCAAGTTCTATGGCTAAGGATTGTGTCCTATGGTAGTAGCCCCAAGCAGAGACTGACGAGAATCACTTTCATTGAAAGGGGTTGCCAAGCTTCCAAAAAAGTACGAGTTTCCTGAATTCTCAGCAAACATTTTTTCACCCAATCTTGATGATACTTGCAGGTAAGGATCAGGACACCAGTCCCACTTGGTGACCAAATTTCGTTCTTCTAGGTTAAACCGTTCCTTTGCAGTAACCGTTTTCATGTTTAGGTTTCACTCTGTTTTCTCCTATATGGATAAATGTAGTTGGAACTCTAAATCAAACACGGTTTGTGCTAGCTCTTTGAAACTTGGCACAATAATGTATTTCCAAGTTCTATGGCTATGGTTTGTGTCCTATGGAAGTAGCCCCAAGCAGAGACTGATGGGAATCACTTTCATTCAAAGGGGTTGCCAAGCTACCAAAACCTACGAGTTTCTTGAAATCTCAGCAAACATTTTTTCACCCAATCTTGATGATACTTGCAGGTAATGATCAGTACACCAGTCCTACTTGGCTCACCGAATTTCGTTCTTCTAGGTTAAACCGTTCCTTTGCAGTAACCGTTTTCATGTTTAGGTTTCACTCTGTTTTCTCCTATATGGATACATGTAGTTGGAACTCTAAATCAAACACGGTTTGTGCTAGCTCTTTGAAACTTGGCACAATAATGTAGTTCAAAGTTCTATGGCTATGGTTTGTGTCCTATGGAAGTAGCCCCAAGCAGAGACTGACGAGAATCACATTCATTGAAAGGGGTTGCCAAGCTTCCAAAAAACTGCGAGTTTCCTGAATTCTCAGCAAACATTTTTTCACCCAATCTTGATGATACTTGCAGGTAATTATCAGTACACTAGTCCCACTTGGCTCCCCAAATTTCGTTCTTCTAGGTTAAACCGTTCCTTTGCAGTAACCGTTTTCATGTTTAGGTTTCACTCTGTTTTCTCCTATATGGATACATGTAGTTGGAACTCTAAATCAAACACGGTTTGTGCTAGCTCTTTGAAACTTGGCACACAAATGTAGTTCCAAGTTCTATGATTATGGTTTGTGTCCTATGGAAGTAGCCCCAAGCAGAGTCTGACGAGAATCACTTTCATTGAAAGGGTTGCCAAGCTTCCAAAAAAATACGAGTTTCCTGAAATATCAGCAAACATTTTTTCACCCAATCTTGATGATACTTGCAGGTAAGGATCAGGACACCAGTCCCACTTGGTGACCAAATTTCGTTCTTCTAGGTTAAACCGTTCCTTTGCAGTAACCGTTTTCATGTTTTGGTTTCACTCTGTTTTCTCCTATATGGATACATGTAGTTGGAACTCTAAATCAAACACGGTTTGTGCTAGCTCTTTGAAACTTGCCACAATAATGGAGTTCCAAGTTCTATGGCTATGGTTTGTGTCCTATGGAAGTAGCCCCAAGCAGAGACTGACGAGAATCACTTTCATTGAAAGGGGTTGCCAAGCTTCCAAAAAACTACGAGTTTCCTGAATTCTCAGCAAACATTTTTTCACCCAATCTTGATGATACTTGCAGGTAATGATCAGTACACCAGTCCCACTTGGATCACCAAATTTCGTTCTTCTAGGTTAAAACGTTCCTTTGCAGTAACCGTTTTCATGTTTAGGTTTCACTCTGTTTTCTCCTATATGGATACATGTAGTTGGAACTCTAAATCAAACACGGTTTGTGCTAGCTCTTTGAAACTTGGCACAATAATGTAGTTCCAAGTTCTATGGCTATGGTTTGTGTCCTATGGAAGTAGCCCCAAGCAGAGACTGACGAGAATCACTTTCATTGAAAGGGGTTGCCAAGCTTCCAAAAAACTACGAGGTTCCTGAAATCTCAGCAATCATTTTTTCACCCAATCTTGATGATACTTCCACTTAATGATCAGTACACCAATCCCATTTGGATCACCAAATTTCGTTCTTCTAGGTTGAACCATTCCTTTGCAGTAACCGTTTTAATGTTTAGGTTTCACTCTGATTTCTCCTATATGGATACATGTAGTTGGAACTCTAAATCAAACACGGTTTGTGCTAGCTCTTTGAAACTTGGCACAATAATGTAGTTCCAAGTTCTATGGCTATGGTTTGTGTCCTATGGAAGTAGCCCCAAGCAGACACTGACGAGAATCACTTTCATTGAAAGGGGTTGCCAAGCTTCCAAAAAACTACGAGTTTCCTGAATTCTCAGCAAACATTTTTTCACCCAATCTTGATGACACTTGCAGGTAATGATCAGTACACGAGTCCCACTTGGCTCCCTAAATTTCGTTTTTCTAGGTTAAACCGTTCCTTTGCAGTAACCGTTTTCATGTTCAGGTTTCACTCTGTATTCTCCTATATGGATACATGTAGTTGGAATTCTAAATCAAACACGGTTTGTGCTAGCTCTTTGAAAACTTGGCACAATGATGTAGTTCCAAGTTCTATGGCTATGGTTTGGGTCCTATGGAAGTAGCCCCAAGCAGAGACTGACGAGAATCACTTTCATTCAAAGGGGTTGCCAAGCTTCCAAAAAACTACGAGTTTCCTGAAATCTCAGCAATCATATTTTCACCCAATCTTGATGATACTTCCATTTAATGATCAGTACACCAATCCCACTTGGCTCTCTAAATTTCGTTCTTCTAGGTTAAACCGTTCCTTTGCAGTAACCGTTTTCATGTTTAGGTTTCACTCTGTTTTCTCCTATATGGATACATGTAGTTGGAACTCTAAATCAAACACGGTTTGTGCTAGCTCTTTGAAACTTGGCACAATAATGTAGTTCCAAGTTCTATAGCTATGATTTGTGTCATATGGAAGTAGCCCCAAGCAGAGACTGACGAGAATCACTTTCATTGAAAGGGGTTGCCAAGCTTCCAAAAAACTATGAGTTTCCAGAAATCTCAGCAATCATTTTTTCACCCAATCTTGATGATACTTCCACTTAATGATCAGTACACCAATCTCATTTGGATCACCAAATTTCGTTCTTCTAGGTTAAACCGTTCCTTTGCAGGAACCGTTTACATGTTTAGGTTTCACTCTGTTTTCTCCTATATGGATACATGTAGTTGGAACTCTAAAACAAACGTGGTTTGTGCTAGCTCTTTGAAACTTGGCACCATAATGTAGTTCCAAGTTCTATGGCTTAGGTTTGTGTCCTATGGAAGTAGCCCCAAGCAGAGACTGACGAGAATCACTTTCATTGAAAGGGGTTGCCAAGCTTCCAAAAAACTACGAGTTTCCTGAAATCTCAGCAAACATTTTTCACCCAATCTTGATGATACTTCCATTTAATGATCAGTACACCAATCCCACTAGGCTCACCAAATTTCGTTCTTCTAGGTTAAACCATTCCTTTGCAGTAACCGTTTTAATGTTTAGGTTTCACTCTGATTTCTCCTATATGGATACATGTAGTTGGAACTCTAAATCAAACACGGTTTGTGCTAGCTCTTTGAAACTTGGCACAATAATGTAGTTCCAAGTTCTATGGCTAAGGTTTGTGTCCTATGGTAGTAGCCCCAAGCAGAGACTGACGAGAATCACTTTCATTGAAAGGGGTTGCCAAGCTTCCAAAAAACTACAAGTTTCCTGAATTCTCAGCAAACATTTTTTCACCCAATCTTGATGATACTTGCAGGTAATGATCAGTACACTAGTCCCACTTGGCTCCCTAAATTTCGTTCTTCTAGGTTAAACCGTTCCTTTGCAGAAACCGTTTTCATGTTTAGGTTTCACTCTGTTTTCTCCTATATGGATACATGTAGTTGGAACTCTAAATCAAACATGGTTTGTGCTAGCTCTTTGAAACTTGGCACCATAATGTAGTTCCAAGTTCTATGATTATGGTTTGTGTCCTATGGAAGTAGCCCCAAGCAGAGACTGACGAGAATCACTTTCATTGAAAGGGTTGCCATGCTTCCAAAAAAATACGAGTTTCCTGAAATATCAGCAAACATTTTTCACCCAATCTTGATGATACTTGCAGGTAAGGATCAGGACACCAGTCCCACTTGGTGACCAAATTTCGTTCTTCTAGGTTAAACCGTTCCTTTGCAGTAACCGTTTTCATGTTTAGGTTTCACTCTCTTTTCTCCTATATGGATACATGTATTTGGAACTCTAAATCAAACACGCTTTGTGCTAGCTCTTTGAAACTTGGCACAATAATGTAGTTCCAAGTTCTATGCCTATGGTTTGTGTCCTATGGAAGTAGCCCCAAGCAGAGACTGACGAGTATCACTTTCATTGAAAGGGGTTGCCAAGCTTCCAAAAAAATACGAGTTTCCTGAAATATCAGCAAACATTTTTTCACCCAATCTTGATGATACTTGCAGGTAAGGATAAGGACACCAGTCCCTCTTGGTGACCAAATTTCGTTCTTCTAGGTTAAACCGTTCCTTTGCAGTAACCGTTTTCATGTTTAGGTTTCACTCTGTTTTCTCCTATATGGATACATGTAGTTGGAACTCTAAATCAAACACGGTTTGTGCTAGCTCTTTGAAACTTGGCACAATAATGTAGTTCCAAGTTCTATGGCTATGGTTTGTGTCCTATGGAAGTAGCCCCAAGCAGAGACTGATGAGAATCACTTTCATTCAAAGGGGTTGCCAAGCTACCAAAACCTACGAGTTTCTTGAAATCTCAGCAAACATTTTTTCACCCAATCTTGATGATACTTGCAGGTAATGATCAGTACACCAGTCCCACTTGGCTCAAGGAATTTCGTTCTTCTAGGTTAAACCGTTCCTTTGCAGTAACCGTTTTCATGTTTAGGTTTCACTCTGTTTTCTCCTATATGGATACATGTAGTTGGAACTCTAATTCAAACACGGTTTGTGCTAGCTCTTTGAAACTTGGCACAATAATGTAGTTCCAAGTTCTATGGCTATGGTTTGTGTCCTATGGAAGTAGCCCCAAGCAGAGACTGACGAGAATCACTTTCATTGAAAGGGGTTGCCAAGCTTCCAAAAAAATACGAGTTTCCTGAAATCTCAGCAATCATTTTTTCACCCAATCTTGATGATACTTCCATTTAATGATCAGTACACCAATCCCATTTGGATCACCAAATTTCGTTCTTCTAGGTTCAACCGTTCCTTTGCAGGAACCGTTTACATGTTTAGGTTTCACTCTGTTTTCTCCTATATGGATACATGTAGTTGGAACTCTAAATCAAACGTGGTTTGTGCTAGCTCTTTGAAACTTGGCACCATAATGTAGTTCCAAGTTCTATGGCTAAGGTTTGTGTCCTATGGAAGTAGCCCCAAGCAGAGACTGACGAGAATCACTTTCATTGAAAGGGGTTTCCAAGCTTCCAAACAACTAAGAGTTTCCTGAAATCTCAGCAAACATTTTTTCACCCAATCTTGATGATACTTCCATTTAATGATCAGTACACCAATCCCACTAGGCTCACCAAATTTCGTTCTTCTAGGTTAAACCATTCCTTTGCAGTAACCGTTTTAATGTTTAGGTTTCACTCTGATTTCTCCTATATGGATACATGTAGTTGGAACTCTAAATCAAACACGGTTTGTGCTAGCTCTTTGAAACTTGGCACAATAATGTAGTTCCAAGTTCTATGGCTATTGTTTGTGGCCTATGGAAGTAGCCCCAAGCAGAGACTGACGAGAATCACTTTCATTGAAAGGGGTTGCCAAGCTTCCAAAAAACTACGAGTTTCCTGAAATCTCAGCAAACATTTTTTCACCCAATCTTGATGATACTTGCAGGTAAGGATCAGGACACCAGTCCCACTTGGTGACCAAATTTCGTTCTTCTAGGTTAAACCGTTCCTTTGCAGGAACCGTTTTCATGTTTAGGTTTCACTCTGTTTTCTCCTATATGGATACATGTAGTTGGAACTCTAAATCAAACGTGGTTTGTGCTAGCTCTTTGAAACTAGGCACCATAATGTAGTTCCAAGTTCTATGGCTATGGTTTGTGTCCTATGGAAGTAGCCCCAAGCAGAGACTGACGAGAATCACTTTCATTGAAAGGGGTTGCCAAGCTTCCAAAAAAACTACGAGTTTCCTGAAATCTCAGCAAACATTTTTTCACCCCAATCTTGATGATACTTCCATTTAATGATCAGTACACCAATCCCACTAGGCTCACCAAATTTCGTTCTTCTAGGTTAAACCATTCCTTTGCAGTAACCGTTTTAATGTTTAGGTTTCACTCTGTTTTCTCCTATATGGATACATGTAGTTGGAACTCTAAATCAAACACGGTTTGTGCTAGCTCTTTGAATCTTGGCACAATAATGTAGTTCCAAGTTCTATCGCTATGGTTTGTGTCCTATGGAATTAGCCCCAAGCAGAGACTGACGAGAATCACTTTTTGAAAGGGGTTGCCAAGCTTCCAAAAAACTACGAGTTTCCTGAAATCTCAGCAAACATTTTTTCCCCCAATCTTGATGATACTTGCAGGTAATGATCAGTACACCAGTCCCACTTGGCTCACCAAATTTCGTTCTTCTAGGTTAAAACGTTCCTTTGCAGTAACCGTTGTCATGTTTAGGTTTCACTCTGTTTTCTCCTATATGGATACATGTAGTTGGAACTCTAAATCAAACACGGTTTGTGCTAGCTCTTTGAAACTTGGCACAATAATGTAGTTCCAAGTTCTATGGCTATGGTTTGTGTCCTATGGAAGTAGCCCCAAGCAGAGACTGACGAGAATCACTTTCATTGAAAGGGGTTGCCAAGCTTCCAAAAAACTACGAGTTTCCTGAATTCTCAGCAAACATTTTTTCACCCAATCTTGATGATACTTCCATTTAATGATCAGTACACCAATCCCACTTGTCTCTCTAAATTTCGTTCTTCTAGGTTAAACCGTTCCTTTGCAGTAACCGTTTTCATGTTTAGGTTTCACTCTGTTTTCTCCTATATGGATACATGTAGTTGGAACTCTAAATCAAACACGGTTTGTGCTAGCTCTTTGAAACTTGGCACAATAATGTAGTTCCAAGTTCTATAGCTATGATTTGTGTCATATGGAAGTAGCCCCAAGCAGAGACTGACGAGAATCACTTTCATTGAAAGGGGTTGCCAAGCTTCCAAAAAACTATGAGTTTCCAGAAATCTCAGCAATCATTTTTTCACCCAATCTTGATTATACTTCCACTTAATGATCAGTCCACCAATCTCATTTGGATCACCAAATTTCGTTCTTCTAGGTTAAACCGTTCCTTTGCAGGAACCGTTTACATGTTTAGGTTTCACTCTGTTTTCTCCTATATGGATACATGTAGTTGGAACTCTAAATCAAACGTGGTTTGTGCTAGCTCTTTGAAACTTGGCACCATAATGTAGTTCCAAGTTCTATGGCTAAGGTTTGTGTCCTATGGAAGTAGCCCCAAGCAGAGACTGACGAGAATCACTTTCATTGAAAGGGGTTTCCAAGCTTCCAAACAACTAAGAGTTTCCTGAAATCTCAGCAAACATTTTTTCACCCAATCTTGATGATACTTCCATTTAATGATCAGTACACCAATCCCACTAGGCTCACCAAATTTCGTTCTTCTAGGTTAAACCATTCCTTTGCAGTAACCGTTTTAATGTTTAGGTTTCACTCTGATTTCTCCTATATGGATACATGTAGTTGGAACTCTAAATCAAACACGGTTTGTGCTAGCTCTTTGAAACTTGGCACAATAATGTAGTTCCAAGTTCTATGGCTATTGTTTGTGGCCTATGGAAGTAGCCCCAAGCAGAGACTGACGAGAATCACTTTCATTGAAAGGGGTTGCCAAGCTTCCAAAAAACTACGAGTTTCCTGAAATCTCAGCAAACATTTTTTCACCCAATCTTGATGATACTTGCAGGTAAGGATCAGGACACCAGTCCCACTTGGTGACCAAATTTCGTTCTTCTAGGTTAAACCGTTCCTTTGCAGGAACCGTTTTCATGTTTAGGTTTCACTCTGTTTTCTCCTATATGGATACATGTAGTTGGAACTCTAAATCAAACGTGGTTTGTGCTAGCTCTTTGAAACTAGGCACCATAATGTAGTTCCAAGTTCTATGGCTATGGTTTGTGTCCTATGGAAGTAGCCCCAAGCAGAGACTGACGAGAATCACTTTCATTGAAAGGGGTTGCCAAGCTTCCAAAAAACTACGAGTTTCCTGAAATCTCAGCAAACATTTTTTCACCCAATCTTGATGATACTTCCATTTAATGATCAGTACACCAATCCCACTAGGCTCACCAAATTTCGTTCTTCTAGGTTAAACCATTCCTTTGCAGTAACCGTTTTAATGTTTAGGTTTCACTCTGTTTTCTCCTATATGGATACATGTAGTTGGAACTCTAAATCAAACACGGTTTGTGCTAGCTCTTTGAATCTTGGCACAATAATGTAGTTCCAAGTTCTATCGCTATGGTTTGTGTCCTATGGAATTAGCCCCAAGCAGAGACTGACGAGAATCACTTTCATTGAAAGGGGTTGCCAAGCTTCCAAAAAACTACGAGTTTCCTGAAATCTCAGCAAACATTTTTTCCCCCAATCTTGATGATACTAGCAGGTAATGATCAGTACACCAGTCCCACTTGGCTCACCAAATTTCGTTCTTCTAGGTTTAAAACGTTCCTTTGCAGTAACCGTTGTCATGTTTAGGTTTCACTCTGTTTTCTCCTATATGGATACATGTAGTTGGAACTCTAAATCAAACACGGTTTGTGCTAGCTCTTTGAAACTTGGCACAATAATGTAGTTCCAAGTTCTATGGCTATGGTTTGTGTCCTATGGAAGTAGCCCCAAGCAGAGACTGACGAGAATCACTTTCATTGAAAGGGGTTGCCAAGCTTCCAAAAAACTACGAGTTTCCTGAATTCTCAGCAAACATTTTTTCACCCAATCTTGATGATACTTCCATTTAATGATCAGTACACCAATCCCACTTGTCTCTCTAAATTTCGTTCTTCTAGGTTAAACCGTTCCTTTGCAGTAACCGTTTTCATGTTTAGGTTTCACTCTGTTTTCTCCTATATGGATACATGTAGTTGGAACTCTAAATCAAACACGGTTTGTGCTAGCTCTTTGAAACTTGGCACAATAATGTAGTTCCAAGTTCTATAGCTATGATTTGTGTCATATGGAAGTAGCCCCAAGCAGAGACTGACGAGAATCACTTTCATTGAAAGGGGTTGCCAAGCTTCCAAAAAACTATGAGTTTCCAGAAATCTCAGCAATCATTTTTTCACCCAATCTTGATGATACTTCCACTTAATGATCAGTCCACCAATCTCATTTGGATCACCAAATTTCGTTCTTCTAGGTTAAACCGTTCCTTTGCAGGAACCGTTTACATGTTTAGGTTTCACTCTGTTTTCTCCTATATGGATACATGTAGTTGGAACTCTAAAACAAACGTGGTTTGTGCTAGCTCTTTGAAACTTGGCACCATAATGTAGTTCCAAGTTCTATGGCTTAGGTTTGTGTCCTATGGAAGTAGCCCCAAGCAGAGACTGACGAGAATCACTTTCATTGAAAGGGGTTGCCAAGCTTCCAAAAAACTACGAGTTTCCTGAAATCTCAGCAAACATTTTTTCACCCAATCTTGATGATACTTCCATTTAATGATCAGTACACCAATCCCGCTAGGCTCACCAAATTTCGTTCTTCTAGGTTAAACCATTCCTTTGCAGTAACCGTTTTAATGTTTAGGTTTCACTCTGATTTCTCCTATATGGATACATGTAGTTGGAACTCTAAATCAAACACGGTTTGTGCTAGCTCTTTGAAACTTGGCACAATAATGTAGTTCCAAGTTCTATGGCTAAGGTTTGTGTCCTATGGTAGTAGCCCCAAGCAGAGACTGAAGAGAATCACTTTCATTGAAAGGGGTTGCCAAGCTTCCAAAAAACTACAAGTTTCCTGAATTCTCAGCAAACATTTTTTCACCCAATCTTGATGATACTTGCAGGTAATGATCAGTACACTAGTCCCACTTGGCTCCCTAAATTTCGTTCTTCTAGGTTAAACCGTTCCTTTGCAGAAACCGTTTTCATGTTTAGGTTTCACTCTGTTTTCTCCTATATGGATACATGTAGTTGGAACTCTAAATCAAACATGGTTTGTGCTAGCTCTTTGAAACTTGGCACAATAATGTAGTTCCAAGTTCTATGATTATGGTTTGTGTCCTATGGAAGTAGCCCCAAGCAGAGACTGACGAGAATCACTTTCATTGAAATGGGTTGCCAAGCTTCCAAAAAAATACGAGTTTCCTGAAATATCAGCAAACATTTTTTCACCCAATCTTGATGATACTTGCAGGTAAGGATAAGGACACCAGTCCCTCTTGGTGACCAAATTTCGTTCTTCTAGGTTAAACCGTTCCTTTGCAGTAACCGTTTTCATGTTTAGGTTTCACTCTGTTTTCTCCTATATGGATACATGTAGTTGGAACTCTAAATCAAACACGGTTTGTGCTAGCTCTTTGAAACTTGGCACAATAATGTAGTTCCAAGTTCTATGGCTATGGTTTGTGTCCTATGGAAGTAGCCCCAAGCAGAGACTGATGAGAATCACTTTCATTCAAAGGGGTTGCCAAGCTACCAAAACCTACGAGTTTCTTGAAATCTCAGCAAACATTTTTTCACCCAATCTTGATGATACTTGCAGGTAATGATCAGTACACCAGTCCCACTTGGCTCAAGGAATTTCGTTCTTCTAGGTTAAACCGTTCCTTTGCAGTAACCGTTTTCATGTTTAGGTTTCACTCTGTTTTCTCCTATATGGATACATGTAGTTGGAACTCTAATTCAAACACGGTTTGTGCTAGCTCTTTGAAACTTGGCACAATAATGTAGTTCCAAGTTCTATGGCTATGGTTTGTGTCCTATGGAAGTAGCCCCAAGCAGAGACTGACGAGAATCACTTTCATTGAAAGGGGTTGCCAAGCTTCCAAAAAAATACGAGTTTCCTGAAATCTCAGCAATCATTTTTTCACCCAATCTTGATGATACTTCCATTTAATGATCAGTACACCAATCCCATTTGGATCACCAAATTTCGTTCTTCTAGGTTCAACCGTTCCTTTGCAGGAACCGTTTACATGTTTAGGTTTCACTCTGTTTTCTCCTATATGGATACATGTAGTTGGAACTCTAAATCAAACGTGGTTTGTGCTAGCTCTTTGAAACTTGGCACCATAATGTAGTTCCAAGTTCTATGGCTAAGGTTTGTGTCCTATGGAAGTAGCCCCAAGCAGAGACTGACGAGAATCACTTTCATTGAAAGGGGTTTCCAAGCTTCCAAACAACTAAGAGTTTCCTGAAATCTCAGCAAACATTTTTTCACCCAATCTTGATGATACTTCCATTTAATGATCAGTACACCAATCCCACTAGGCTCACCAAATTTCGTTCTTCTAGGTTAAACCATTCCTTTGCAGTAACCGTTTTAATGTTTAGGTTTCACTCTGATTTCTCCTATATGGATACATGTAGTTGGAACTCTAAATCAAACACGGTTTGTGCTAGCTCTTTGAAACTTGGCACAATAATGTAGTTCCAAGTTCTATGGCTATGGTTTGTGTCCTATGGAAGTAGCCCCAAGCAGAGACTGACGAGAATCACTTTCATTGACAGGGGTTGCCAAGCTTCCAAAAAACTACGAGTTTCCTGAAATCTCAGCAAACATTTTTTCACCCAATCTTGATGATACTTCCATTTAATGATCAGTACACCAATCCCACTAGGCTCACCAAATTTCGTTCTTCTAGGTTAAACCATTCCTTTGCAGTAACCGTTTTAATGTTTAGGTTTCACTCTGTTTTCTCCTATATGGATACATGTAGTTGGAACTCTAAATCAAACACGGTTTGTGCTAGCTCTTTGAATCTTGGCACAATAATGTAGTTCCAAGTTCTATCGCTATGGTTTGTGTCCTATGGAATTAGCCCCAAGCAGAGACTGACGAGAATCACTTTCATTGAAAGGGGTTGCCAAGCTTCCAAAAAACTACGAGTTTCCTGAAATCTCAGCAAACATTTTTTCCCCCAATCTTGATGATACTTGCAGGTAATGATCAGTACACCAGTCCCACTTGGCTCACCAAATTTCGTTCTTCTAGGTTAAAACGTTCCTTTGCAGTAACCGTTGTCATGTTTAGGTTTCACTCTGTTTTCTCCTATATGGATACATGTAGTTGGAACTCTAAATCAAACACGGTTTGTGCTAGCTCTTTGAAACTTGGCACAATAATGTAGTTCCAAGTTCTATGGCTATGGTTTGTGTCCTATGGAAGTAGCCCCAAGCAGAGACTGACGAGAATCACTTTCATTGAAAGGGGTTGCCAAGCTTCCAAAAAACTACGAGTTTCCTGAATTCTCAGCAAAACATTTTTTCACCCAATCTTGATGACACTTGCAGGTAATGATCAATACACTAGTCCCACTTGGCTCCCTAAATTTCGTTTTTCTAGGTTAAACCGTTCCTTTGCAGTAACCGTTTTCATGTTTAGGTTTCACTCTGTATTCTCCTATATGGATACATGTAGTTGGAATTCTAAATCAAACACGGTTTGTGCTAGCTCTTTGAAACTTGGCACAATAATGTAGTTCCAAGTTCTATGGCTATGGTTTGTGTCCTATGGAAGTAGCCCCAAGCAGAGACTGACGAGAATCACTTTCATTCAAAGGGGTTGCCAAGCTTCCAAAAAACTACGAGTTTCCTGAAATCTCAGCAATCATTTTTTCACCCAATCTGGATGATACTTCCACTTAATGATCAGTACACCAATCCCATTTGGATCACCAAATTTCGTTCTTCTAGGTTAAACCGATCCTTTGCAGGAACCGTTTACATGTTTAGGTTTCACTCTGTTTTCTCCTATATGGATACATGTAGTTGGAACTCTAAATCAAATGTGGTTTGTGCTAGCTCTTTGAAACTTGGCACCATAATGTAGTTCCAAGTTCTATGGCTAAGGTTTGTGTCCTATGGAAGTAGCCCCAAGCAGAGACTGACGAGAATCACTTTCATTGAAAGGGGTTTCCAAGCTTCCAAACAACTAAGAGTTTCCTGAAATCTCAGCAAACATTTTTTCACCCAATCTTGATGATACTTCCATTTAATGATCAGTACACCAATCCCACTAGGCTCACCAAATTTCGTTCTTCTAGGTTAAACCATTCCTTTGCAGTAACCGTTTTAATGTTTAGGTTTCACTCTGATTTCTCCTATATGGATACATGTAGTTGGAACTCTAAATTAAACACGGTTTGTGCTAGCTCTTTGAAACTTGGCACAATAATGTAGTTCCAAGTTCTATGGCTATTGTTTGTGGCTATGGAAGTAGCCCCAAGCAGAGACTGACGAGAATCACTTTCATTGAAAGGGGTTGCCAAGCTTCCAAAAAACTACGAGTATCCTGAAATCTCAGCAAACATTTTTTCACCCAATCTTGATGATACTTGCAGGTAAGGATCAGGACACCAGTCCCACTTGGTGACCAAATTTCGTTCTTCTAGGTTAAACCGTTCCTTTGCAGTAACCGTTTTCATGTTTAGGTTTCACTCTGTTTTCTCCTATATGGATACATGTAGTTGGAACTCTAAATCAAACGTGGTTTGTGCTAGCTCTTTGAAACTTGGCACCATAATGTAGTTCCAAGTTCTATGGCTTAGGTTTGTGTCCCATGGAAGTAGCCCCAAGCAGAGACTGACGAGAATCACTTTCATTGAAAGGGGTTTCCAAGCTTCCAAAAAACTAAGAGTTTCCTGAAATCTCAGCAAACATTTTTTCACCCAATCTTGATGATACTTCCATTTAATGATCAGTACACCAATCCCACTAGGCTCACCAAATTTCGTTCTTCTAGGTTAAACCATTCCTTTGCAGTAACCGTTTTAATGTTTAGGTTTCACTCTGTTTTCTCCTATATGGATACATGTAGTTGGAACTCTAAATCAAACACGGTATGTGCTAGCTCTTTGAAACTTGGCACAATAATGTAGTTCCAAGTTCTGTGGCTAAGGTTTGTGTCCTATGGTAGTAGCCCCAAGCAGAGACTGACGAGAATCACTTTCATTGAAAGGGGTTGCCAAGCTTCCAAAAAACTACAAGTTTCCTGAATTCTCAGCAAACATTTTTTCACCCAATCTTGATGATACTTGCAGGTAATGATCAGTACACTAGTCCCACTTGGCTCCCTAAATTTCGTTCTTCGAGGTTAAACCGTTCCTTTGCAGTAACCGTTTTCATGTTTAGGTTTCACTCTGTTTTCTCCTATATGGATACATGTAGTTGGAACTCTAAATCAAACACGGTTTGTGCTAGCTCTTTGAAACTTGGCACCATAATGTAGTTCCAAGTTCTATGATTATGGTTTGTGTCCTATGGAAGTAGCCCCAAGCAGAGACTGACGAGAATCACTTTCATTGAAAGGGGTTGCCATGCTTCCAAAAAAATACGAGTTTCCTGAAATATCAGCAAACATTTTTTCACCCAATCTTGATGATACTTGCAGGTAAGATCAGGACACCAGTCCCACTTGGTGACCAAATTTCGTTCTTCTAGGTTAAACCGTTCCTATGCAGTAACCGTTTTCATGTTTAGGTTTCACTCTGTTTTCTCCTATATGGATACATGTAGTTGGAACTCTAAATCAAACGTGGTTTGTGCTAGCTCTTTGAAACTTGGCACCATAATGTAGTTCCAAGTTCTATGGCTATGGTTTGTGTCCTATGGAAGTAGCCCCAAGCAGAGACTGACGAGAATCACTTTCATTGAAAGGGGTTGCCAAGCTTCCAAAAAAACTACGAGTTTCCTGAAATCTCAGCAATCATTTTTTCACCCAATCTTGATGATACTTCCATTTAATGATCAGTACACCAATCCCACTAGGCTCACCAAATTTCGTTCTTCTAGGTTAAACCATTCCTTTGCAGTAACCGTTTTAATGTTTAGGTTTCACTCTGTTTTCTCCTATATGGATACATGTAGTTGGAACTCTAAATCAAACACGGTTTGTGCTAGCTCTTTGAATCTTGGCACAATAATGTAGTTCCAAGTTCTATGGCTATGGTTTGTGTCCTATGGAAGTAGCCCCAAGCAGAGACTGACGAGAATCACTTTCATTGAAAGGGGTTGCCAAGCATCCAAAAAACTACGAGTTTCCTGAAATCTCAGCAAACATTTTTTCACCCAATCTTGATGATACTTGCAGGTAATGATCAGTACACCAGTCCCACTTGGCTCACCAAATTTCGTTCTTCTAAGTTAAAACGTTCCTTTGCAGTAACCGTTTTCATGTTTAGGTTTCACTCTGTTTTCTCCTATATGGATACATGTAGTTGGAACTCTAAATCAAACAACGTTTGTGCTAGCTCTTTGAAACTTGGCACAATAATGTAGTTCCAAGTTCTATGGCTATGGTTTGTGTCCTATGGAAGTAGCCCCAAGCAGAGACTGACGAGAATCACTTTCATTGAAAGGGGTTGCCAAGCTTCCAAAAAAATACGAGTTTCCTGAAATCTCAGCAATCATTTTTCACCCAATCTTGATGATACTTCCATTTAATGATCAGTACACCAATCCCACTAGGCTCACCAAATTTCGTTCTTCTAGGTTAAACCATTCCTTTGCAGTAACCGTTTTAATGTTTAGGTTTCACTCTGTTTTCTCCTATATGGATACATGTAGTTGGAACTCTAAATCAAACACGGTATGTGCTAGCTCTTTGAAACTTGGCACAATAATGTAGTTCCAAGTTCTGTGGCTAAGGTTTGTGTCCTATGGTAGTAGCCCCAAGCAGAGACTGACGAGAATCACTTTCATTGAAAGGGGTTGCCAAGCTTCCAAAAAACTACAAGTTTCCTGAATTCTCAGCAAACATTTTTTCACCCAATCTTGATGATACTTGCAGGTAATGATCAGTACACTAGTCCCACTTGGCTCCCTAAATTTCGTTCTTCGAGGTTAAACCGTTCCTTTGCAGTAACCGTTTTCATGTTTAGGTTTCACTCTGTTTTCTCCTATATGGATACATGTAGTTGGAACTCTAAATCAAACACGGTTTGTGCTAGCTCTTTGAAACTTGGCACCATAATGTAGTTCCAAGTTCTATGATTATGGTTTGTGTCCTATGGAAGTAGCCCCAAGCAGAGACTGACGAGAATCACTTTCATTGAAAGGGGTTGCCATGCTTCCAAAAAAATACGAGTTTCCTGAAATATCAGCAAACATTTTTTCACCCAATCTTGATGATACTTGCAGGTAAGATAAGGACACCAGTCCCACTTGGTGACCAAATTTCGTTCTTCTAGGTTAAACCGTTCCTATGCAGTAACCGTTTTCATGTTTAGGTTTCACTCTGTTTTCTCCTATATGGATACATGTAGTTGGAACTCTAAATCAAACGTGGTTTGTGCTAGCTCTTTGAAACTTGGCACCATAATGTAGTTCCAAGTTCTATGGCTATGGTTTGTGTCCTATGGAAGTAGCCCCAAGCAGAGACTGACGAGAATCACTTTCATTGAAAGGGGTTGCCAAGCTTCCAAAAAACTACGAGTTTCCTGAAATCTCAGCAAACATTTTTTCACCCAATCTTGATGATACTTCCATTTAATGATCAGTACACCAATCCCACTAGGCTCACCAAATTTCGTTCTTCTAGGTTAAACCATTCCTTTGCAGTAACCGTTTTAATGTTTAGTTTCACTCTGTTTTCTCCTATATGGATACATGTAGTTGGAACTCTAAATCAAACACGGTTTGTGCTAGCTCTTTGAATCTTGGCACAATAATGTAGTTCCACGTTCTATGGCTATGGTTTGTGTCCTATGGAAGTAGCCCCAAGCAGAGACTGACGAGAATCACTTTCATTGAAAGGGGTTGCCAAGCTTCCAAAAAACTATGAGTTTCCTGAAATCTCAGCAAACATTTTTTCACCCAATCTTGATGATACTTGCAGGTAATGATCAGTACACCAGTTCCACTTGGCTCACCAAATTTCATTCTTCTAGGTTAAAACGTTCCTTTGCAGTAACCCTTTTCATGTTTAGGTTTCACTCTGTTTTCTCCTATATGGATACATGTAGTTGGAACTCAAAATCAAACACGGTTTGTGCTAGCTCTTTGAAACTTGGCACCATAATGTAGTTCCAAGTTCTATGATTATGGTTTGTGTCCTATGGAAGTAGCCCCAAGCAGAGACTGACGAGAATCACTTTCATTGAAAGGGGTTGCCATGCTTCCAAAAAAATACGAGTTTCCTGGAAATATCAGCAAACATTTTTTCACCCAATCTTGATGATACTTGCAGGTAAGATCAGGACACCAGTCCCACTTGGTGACCAAATTTCGTTCTTCTAGGTTAAACCGTTCCTATGCAGTAACCCGTTTTCATGTTTAGGTTTCACTCTGTTTTCTCCTATATGGATACATGTAGTTGGAACTCTAAATCAAACGTGGTTTGTGCTAGCTCTTTGAAACTTGGCACCATAATGTAGTTCCAAGTTCTATGGCTATGGTTTGTGTCCTATGGAAGTAGCCCCAAGCAGAGACTGACGAGAATCACTTTCATTGAAAGGGGTTGCCAAGCTTCCAAAAAACTACGAGTTTCCTGAAATCTCAGCAAACATTTTTTCACCCAATCTTGATGATACTTCCATTTAATGATCAGTACACCAATCCCACTAGGCTCACCAAATTTCGTTCTTCTAGGTTAAACCATTCCTTTGCAGTAACCGTTTTAATGTTTAGGTTTCACTCTGTTTTCTCCTATATGGATACATGTAGTTGGAACTCTAAATCAAACACGGTTTGTGCTAGCTCTTTGAATCTTGGCACAATAATGTAGTTCCAAGTTCTATGGCTATGGTTTGTGTCCTATGGAAGTAGCCCCAAGCAGAGACTGACGACAATCACTTTCATTGAAAGGGGTTGCCAAGCATCCAAAAAACTACGAGTTTCCTGAAATCTCAGCAAACATTTTTTCACCCAATCTTGATGATACTTACAGGTAATGATCAGTACACCAGTCCCACTTGGCTCACCAAATTTCGTTCTTCTAAGTTAAAACGTTCCTTTGCAGTAACCGTTTTCATGTTTAGGTTTCACTCTGTTTTCTCCTATATGGATACATGTAGTTGGAACTCTAAATCAAACAAGGTTTGTGCTAGCTCTTTGAAACTTGGCACAATAATGTAGTTCCAAGTTCTATGGCTATGGTTTGTGTCCTACGGAAGTAGCCCCAAGCAGAGACTGACGAGAATCACTTTCATTGAAAGGGGTTGCCAAGCTTCCAAAAAACTACGAGTTTCCTGAAATCTCAGCAATCATTTTTTCACCCAATCTTGATGATACTTCCATTTAATGATCAGTACACCAATCCCACTAGGCTCACCAAATTTCGTTCTTCTAGGTTAAACCATTCCTTTGCAGTAACCGTTTTAATGTTTAGGTTTCACTCTGTTTTCTCCTATATGGATACATGTAGTTGGAACTCTAATCAAACACGGTATGTGCTAGCTCTTTGAAACTTGCACAATAATGTAGTTCCAAGTTCTGTGGCTAAGGTTTGTGTCCTATGGTAGTAGCCCCAAGCAGAGACTGACGAGAATCACTTTCATTGAAAGGGGTTGCCAAGCTTCCAAAAAACTACAAGTTTCCTGAATTCTCAGCAAACATTTTTTCACCCAATCTTGAAGATACTTGCAGGTAATGATCAGTACACTAGTCCCACTTGGCTCCCTAAATTTCGTTCTTCAAGGTTAAACCGTTCCTTTGCAGTAACCGTTTTCATGTTTAGGTTTCACTCTGTTTTCTCCTATATGGATACATGTAGTTGGAACTCTAAATCAAACACGGTTTGTGCTAGCTCTTTGAAACTTGGCACCATAATGTAGTTCCAAGTTCTATGATTATGGTTTGTGTCCTATGGAAGTAGCCCCAAGCAGAGACTGACGAGAATCACTTTCATTGAAAGGGGTTGCCATGCTTCCAAAAAAATACGAGTTTCCTGAAATATCAGCAAACAATTTTTCACCCAATCTTGATGATACTTGCAGGTAAGATAAGGACACCAGTCCCACTTGGTGACCAAATTTCGTTCTTCTAGGTTAAACCGTTCCTATGCAGTAACCGTTTTCATGTTTAGGTTTCACTCTGTTTTCTCCTATATGGATACATGTAGTTGGAACTCTAAATCAAACGTGGTTTGTGCTAGCTCTTTGAAACTTGGCACCATAATGTAGTTCCAAGTTCTATGGCTATGGTTTGTGTCCTATGGAAGTAGCCCCAAGCAGAGACTGACGAGAATCACTTTCATTGAAAGGGGTTGCCAAGCTTCCAAAAAACTACGAGTTTCCTGAAATCTCAGCAAACATTTTTCACCCAATCTTGATGATACTTCCATTTAATGATCAGTACACCAATCCCACTAGGCTCACCAAATTTCGTTCTTCTAGGTTAAACCATTCCTTTGCAGTAACCGTTTTAATGTTTAGGTTTCACTCTGTTTTCTCCTATATGGATACATGTAGTTGGAACTCTAAATCAAACACGGTTTGTGCTAGCTCTTTGAATCTTGGCACAATAATGTAGTTCCACGTTCTATGGCTATGGTTTGTGTCCTATGGAAGTAGCCCCAAGCAGAGACTGACGAGAATCACTTTCATTGAAAGGGGTTGCCAAGCTTCCAAAAAACTATGAGTTTCCTGAAATCTCAGCAAACATTTTTTCACCCAATCTTGATGATACTTGCAGGTAATGATCAGTACACCAGTCCCACTTGGCTCACCAAATTTCGTTCTTCTAGGTTAAAACGTTCCTTTGCAGTAACCCTTTTCATGTTTAGGTTTCACTCTGTTTTCTCCTATATGGATACATGTAGTTGGAACTCAAAATCAAACACGGTTTGTGCTAGCTCTTTGAAACTTGGCACAATAATGTAGTTCCAAGTTCTATGGCTATGGTTTGTGTCCTATGGAAGTAGCCCCAAGCAGAGGATGACGAGAATCACTTTCATTGAAAGGGGTTGCCAAGCTTCCAAAAAACTACGAGTTTCCTGAAATCTCAGCAATCATTTTTTCACCCAATCTTGATGATACTTCCACTTAATGATCAGTACACCAATAGCATTTGGATCACCAAATTTCGTTCTTCTAGGTTAAACCATTCCTTTGCAGTAACCGTTTTAATGTTTAGTTTCACTCTTATTTCTCCTATATGGATACATGTAGTTGGAACTCTAAATCAAACACGGTTTGTGCTAGCTCTTTGAAACTTGGCACAATAATGTAGTTCCAAGTTCTATGGCTATGATTTGTGTCCTATGGAAGTAGCCCCAAGCAGAGACTGACGAGAATCACTTTCATTGAAAGGGGTTGCCAAGCTTCCAAAAAACTACGAGTTTCCTGAATTCTCAGCAAACATTTTTTCACCCAATCTTGATGATACTTGCAGGTAATGATCAGTACACTAGTCCCACTTGGCTCCCTAAATTTCGTTTTTCTAGGTTAAACCGTTCCTTTGCAGTAACCGTTTTCATGTTTAGGTTTCACTCTGTTTTCTCCTATATGGATACATGTAGTTGGAACTCTAAATCAAACACGGTTTGTGCTAGCTCTTTGAAACTTGGCACAATAATGTAGTTCCAAGTTCTATGATTTTGGTTTGTGTCCTATGGAAGTAGCCCCATGCAGAGACTGACGAGAATCACTTTCATTGAAAGGGGTTGCCAAGCTTCCAAAAAAACTACGAGTTTCCTGAAATCTCAGCAAACATTTTTTCACCCAATCTTGATGATACTTGCACGTAAGGATCAGGACACCAGTCCCACTTGGTGACCACATTTCGTTCTTCTAGGTTAAACCGTTCCTTTGCAGTAACCGTTTCATGTTTAGGTTTCACTCTGTTTTCTCTTATATGGATACATGTAGTTGGAACTCTAAATCAAACACGGTTTGTGCTAGCTCTTTGAAACTTGGCACAATAATGTAGTTCCAAGTTCTATGGCTATGGTTTGTGTCCTATGGAAGTAGCCCCAAGCAGAGACTGATGAGAATCACTTTCATTCAAAGGGGTTGCCAAGCTACCAAAACCTACGAGTTTCCTGAAATCTCAGCAAACATTTTTTCACCCAATCTTGATGATACTTGCAGGTAATGATCAGTACACCAGTCACACTTGGCTCACCGAATTTCGTTCTTCTAGGTTAAACCGTTCCTTTGCAATAACCGTTTTCATGTTTAGGTTTCACTCTGTTTTCTCCTATATGGATACATGTAGTTGGAACTCTAAATCAAACACGGTTTGTGCTAGCTCTTTGAAACTTGGCACCATAATGTAGTTCCAAGTTCTATGATTATGGTTTGTGTCCTATGGAAGTAGCCCCAAGCAGAGACTGACGAGAATCACTTTCATTGAAAGGGGTTGCCAAGCTTCCAAAAAAATACGAGTTTCCTGAAATATCAGCAAACATTTTTTCACCCAATCTTGATGATACTTGCAGGTAAGGATCAGGACACCAGTCCCACTTGGTGACCAAATTTCGTTCTTCTAGGTTAAACCGTTCCTATGCAGTAACCGTTTTCATGTTTAGGTTTCACTCTGTTTTCTCCTATATGGATACATGTAGTTGGAACTCTAAATCAAACGTGGTTTGTGCTAGCTCTTTGAAACTTGGCATCATAATGTAGTTCCAAGTTCTATGGCTATGGTTTGTGTCCTATGGAAGTAGCCCCAAGCAGAGACTGACGAGAATCACTTTCATTGAAAGGGGTTGCCAAGCTTCCAAAAAACTACGAGTTTCCTGAAATCTCAGCAAACATTTTTTCACCCAATCTTGATGAAACTTCCATTTAATGATCACTACACCAATCCCACTAGGCTCACCAAATTTCGTTCTTCTAGGTTAAACCATTCCTTTGCAGTAACCGTTTTAATGTTTAGGTTTCACTCTGTTTTCTCCTATATGGATACATGTAGTTGGAACTCTAAATCAAACGTGGTTTGTGCTAGCTCTTTGAAACTTGGCACCATAATGTAGTTCCAAGTTCTATGGCTATGGTTTGTGTCCTATGGAAGTAGCCCCAAGCAGAGACTGACGAGAATCACTTTCATTGAAAGGGGTTGCCAAGCTTCCAAAAAACTACGAGTTTCCTGAAATCTCAGCAATCATTTTTTCACCCAATCTTGATGATACTTCCACTTAATGATCAGTACACCAATAGCATTTGGATCACCAAATTTCGTTCTTCTAGGTTAAACCATTCCTTTGCAGTAACCGTTTTAATGTTTAGGTTTCACTCTGATTTCTCCTATATGGATACATGTAGTTGGAACTCTAAATCAAACACGGTTTGTGCTAGCTCTTTGAAACTTGGCACAATAATGTAGTTCCAAGTTCTATGGCTATGGTTTGTGTCCTATGGAAGTAGCCCCAAGCAGAGACTGACGAGAATCACTTTCATTGAAAGGGGTTGCCAAGCTTCCAAAAAACTACGAGTTTCCTGAATTCTCAGCAAACATTTTTTCACCCAATCTTGATGATACTTGCAGGTAATGATCAGTACACTAGTCCCACTTGGCTCCCTAAATTTCGTTTTTCTAGGTTAAACCGTTCCTTTGCAGTAACCGTTTTCATGTTTAGGTTTCACTCTGTTTTCTCTTATATGGATACATGTATTTGGAACTCTAAATCAAACACGGTTTGTGCTAGCTCTTTGAAAATTGGCACAATAATGTAGTTCCAAGTTCTATGGCTATGGTTTGTGTCCTATGGAAGTAGCCCCAAGCAGAGACTGATGAGAATCACTTTCATTCAAAGGGGTTGCCAAGCTACCAAAACCTACGAGTTTCCTGAAATCTCAGCAAACATTTTTTCACCCAATCTTGATGATACTTGCAGGTAATGATCAGTACACCAGTCACACTTGGCTCACCGAATTTCGTTCTTCTAGGTTAAACCGTTCCTTTGCAATAACCGTTTTCATGTTTAGGTTTCACTCTGTTTTCTCCTATATGGATACATGTAGTTGGAACTCTAAATCAAACACGGTTTTGTGCTAGCTCTTTGAAAATTGGCACAATAATGTAGTTCCAAGTTCTATGGCTATTGTTTGTGGCCTATGGAAGTAGCCCCAAGCAGAGACTGACGAGAATCACTTTCATTGAAAGGGGTTGCCAAGCTTCCAAAAAACTACGAGTTTCCTGAAATCTAGGCAAACATTTTTTCACCCAATCTTGATGATACTTGCAGGTAAGGATCAGGACACCAGTCCCACTTGGTGACCAAATTTCGTTCTTCTAGGTTAAACCTTTCCTTTGCAGTAACCGTTTTCATGTTTAGGTTTCACTCTGATTTCTCCTATATGGATACATGTAGTTGGAACTCTAAATCAAACGTGGTTTGTGCTAGCTCTTTGAAACTTGGCACCATAATGTAGTTCCAAGTTCTATGGCTATGGTTTGTGTCCTATGGAAGTAGCCCCAAGCAGAGACTGACGAGAATCACTTTCATTGAAAGGGGTTGCCAAGCTTCCAAAAAACTACGAGTTTCCTGAAATCTCAGCAAACATTTTTTCACCCAATCTTGATGATACTTCCATTTAATGATCAGTACACCAATCCCACTAGGCTCACCAAATTTCGTTCTTCTAGGTTAAACCATTCCTTTGCAGTAACCGTTTTAATGTTTAGGTTTCACTCTGATTTCTCCTATATGGATACATGTAGTTGGAACTCTAAATCAAACACGGTTTGTGCTAGCTCTTTGAAACTTGGCACAATAATGTAGTTCCAAGTTCTATGGCTATTGTTTGTGGCCTATGGAAGTAGCCCCAAGCAGAGACTGACGAGAATCACTTTCATTGAAAGGGGTTGCCAAGCTTCCAAAAAACAACGAGTTTCCTGAAATCTCAGCAAACATTTTTTCACCCAATCTTGATGATACTTGCAGGTAAGGATCAGGACACCAGTCCCACTTGGTGACCAAATTTCGTTCTTCTAGGTTAAACCGTTCCTTTGCAGTAACCGTTTTCATGTTTAGGTTTCACTCTGTTTTCTCCTATATGGATACATGTAGTTGGAACTCTAAATCAAACGTGGTTTGTGCTAGCTCTTTGAAACTTGGCACCATAATGTAGTTCCAAGTTCTATGGCTATGGTTTGTGTCCTATGGAAGTAGCCTCATGCAGAGACTGACGAGAATCACTTTCATTGAAAGGGGTTGCCAAGCTTCCAAAAAACTACGAGTTTCCTGAAATCTCAGCAAACATTTTTTCACCCAATCTTGATGATACTTCCACTTAATGATCAGTACACCAATAGCATTTGGATCACCAAATTTCGTTCTTCTAGGTTAAACCATTCCTTTGCAGTAACCGTTTTAATGTTTAGGTTTCACTCTGATTTCTCCTATATGGATACATGTAGTTGGAACTCTAAATCAAACACGGTTTGTGCTAGCTCTTTGAAACTTGGCACAATAATGTAGTTCCAAGTTCTATGGCTACGGTTTGTGTCCTATGGAAGTAGCCCCAAGCAGAGACTGACGAGAATCACTTTCATTGAAAGGGGTTGCCAAGCTTCCAAAAAACTACGAGTTTCCTGAATTCTCAGCAAACATTTTTTCACCCAATCTTGATGATACTTGCAGGTAATGATCAGTACACTAGTCCCACTTGGCTCCCTTAATTTCGTTTTTCTAGGTTAAACCGTTCCTTTGCAGTAACCGTTTTCATGTTTAGGTTTCACTCTGTTTTCTCCTATATGGATACATGTAGTTGGAACTCTAAATCAAACACGGTTTGTGCTAGCTCTTTGAAACTTGGCACAATAATGTAGTTCCAAGTTCTATGATTTTGGTTTGTGTCCTATGGAAGTAGCCCCATGCAGAGACTGACGATAATCACTTTCATTGAAAGGGGTTGCCAAGCTTCCAAAAAAATAATACGAGTTTCCTGAAATCTCAGCAAACATTTTTTCACCCAATCTTGATGATACTTGCAGGTAAGGATCAGGACACCAGTCCCACTTGGTGACCACATTTCGTTCTTCTAGGTTAAACCGTTCCTTTGCAGTAACCGTTTTCATGTTTAGGTTTCACTCTGTTTTCTCTTATATGGATACATGTATTTGGAACTCTAAATCAAACACGGTTTGTGCTAGCTCTTTGAAAATTGGCACAATAATGTAGTTCCAAGTTCTATGGCTATGGTTTGTGTCCTATGGAAGTAGCCCCAAGCAGAGACTGATGAGAATCACTTTCATTCAAAGGGGTTGCCAAGCTACCAAAACCTACGAGTTTCCTGAAATCTCAGCAAACATTTTTTCACCCAATCTTGATGATACTTGCAGGTAATGATCAGTACACCAGTCACACTTGGCTCACCGAATTTCGTTCTTCTAGGTTAAACCGTTCCTTTGCAATAACCGTTTTCATGTTTAGGTTTCACTCTGTTTTCTCCTATATGGATACATGTAGTTGGAACTCTAAATCAAACACGGTTTTGTGCTAGCTCTTTGAAAATTGGCACAATAATGTAGTTCCAAGTTCTATGGCTATTGTTTGTGGCCTATGGAAGTAGCCCCAAGCAGAGACTGACGAGAATCACTTTCATTGAAAGGGGTTGCCAAGCTTCCAAAAACTACGAGTTTCCTGAAATCTAGGCAAACATTTTTTCACCCAATCTTGATGATACTTGCAGGTAAGGATCAGGACACCAGTCCCACTTGGTGACCAAATTTCGTTCTTCTAGGTTAAACCTTTCCTTTGCAGTAACCGTTTTCATGTTTAGGTTTCACTCTGATTTCTCCTATATGGATACATGTAGTTGGAACTCTAAATCAAACGTGGTTTGTGCTAGCTCTTTGAAACTTGGCACCATAATGTAGTTCCAAGTTCTATGGCTATGGTTTGTGTCCTATGGAAGTAGCCCCAAGCAGAGACTGACGAGAATCACTTTCATTGAAAGGGGTTGCCAAGCTTCCAAAAAACTACGAGTTTCCTGAAATCTCAGCAAACATTTTTTCACCCAATCTTGATGATACTTCCATTTAATGATCAGTACACCAATCCCACTAGGCTCACCAAATTTCGTTCTTCTAGGTTAAACCATTCCTTTGCAGTAACCGTTTTAATGTTTAGGTTTCACTCTGATTTCTCCTATATGGATACATGTAGTTGGAACTCTAAATCAAACACGGTTTGTGCTAGCTCTTTGAAACTTGGCACAATAATGTAGTTCCAAGTTCTATGGCTACGGTTTGTGTCCTATGGAAGTAGCCCCAAGCAGAGACTGACGAGAATCACTTTCATTGAAAGGGGTTGCCAAGCTTCCCAAAAACTACGAGTTTCCTGAATTCTCAGCAAACATTTTTTCACCCAATCTTGATGATACTTGCAGGTAATGATCAGTACACTAGTCCCACTTGGCTCCCTTAATTTCGTTTTTCTAGGTTAAACCGTTCCTTTGCAGTAACCGTTTTCATGTTTAGGTTTCACTCTGTTTTCTCCTATATGGATACATGTAGTTGGAACTCTAAATGAAACACGGTTTGTGCTAGCTCTTTGAAACTTGGCACAATAATGTAGTTCCAAGTTCTATGGCTATTGTTTGTGGCCTATGGAAGTAGCCCCAAGCAGAGACTGACGAGAATCACTTTCATTGAAAGGGGTTGCCAAGCTTCCAAAAAACAACGAGTTTCCTGAAATCTCAGCAAACATTTTTTCACCCAATCTTGATGATACTTGCAGGTAAGGATCAGGACACCAGTCCCACTTGGTGACCAAATTTCGTTCTTCTAGGTTAAACCGTTCCTATGCAGTAACCGTTTTCATGTTTAGGTTTCACTCTGTTTTCTCCTATATGGATACATGTAGTTGGAACTCTAAATCAAACGTGGTTTGTGCTAGCTCTTTGAAACTTGGCACCATAATGTAGTTCCAAGTTCTATGGCTATGGTTTGTGTCCTATGGAAGTAGCCCCAAGCAGAGACTGACGAGAATCACTTTCATTGAAAGGGGTTGCCAAGCTTCCAAAAAACTACGAGTTTCCTGAAATCTCAGCAAACATTTTTTCACCCAATCTTGATGATACTTGCAGGTAATGAGCAGTACACCAGTCGCACTTGGCTCACCAAATTTCGTTCTTCTAGGTGAAACCGTTCCTTTGCAGTAACCGTTTTCATTTTTTAGGTTTCACTCTGATTTCTCCTATATGGATACATGTAGTTGGAACTCTAAATCAAACACGGTTTGTGCTAGCTCTTTGAAACTTGGCACAATAATGTAGTTCCAAGTTCTATGGCTACGGTTTGTGTCCTATGGAAGTAGCCCCAAGCAGAGACTGACGAGAATCACTTTCATTGAAAGGGGTTGCCAAGCTTCCAAAAAACTACGAGTTTCCTGAATTCTCAGCAAACATTTTTTCACCCAATCTTGATGATACTTGCAGGTAATGATCAGTACACTAGTCCCACTTGGCTCCCTAAATTTCGTTTTTCTAGGTTAAACCGTTCCTTTGCAGTAACCGTTTTCATGTTTAGGTTTCACTCTGTTTTCTCCTATATGGATACATGTAGTTGGAACTCTAAATCAAACACGGTTTGTGCTAGCTCTTTGAAACTTGACACAATAATGTAGTTCCAAGTTCTATGATTTTGGTTTGTGTCCTATGGAAGTAGCCCCATGCAGAGACTGACGATAATCACTTTCATTGAAAGGGGTTGCCAAGCTTCCAAAAAAAAAACGAGTTTCCTGAAATCTCAGCAAACATTTTTTCACCCAATCTTGATGATACTTGCAGGTAAGGATCAGGACACCAGTCCCACTTGGTGACCACATTTCGTTCTTCTAGGTTAAACCGTTCCTTTGCAGTAACCGTTTTCATGTTTAGGTTTCACTCTGTTTTCTCTTATATGGATACATGTAGTTGGAACTCTAAATCAAACACGGTTTGTGCTAGCTCTTTGAAACTTGGCACAATAATGTAGTTCCAAGTTCTATGGCTATGGTTTGTGTCCTATGGAAGTAGCCCCAAGCAGAGACTGATGAGAATCACTTTCATTCAAAGGGGTTGCCAAGCTACCAAAACCTACGAGTTTCCTGAAATCTAGGCAATCATTTTTTCACCCAATCTTGATGATACTTCCACTTAATGATCAGTACACTAATCCCATTTGGATCACCAAATTTCGTTCTTCTAGGTTAAACCATTCATTGCAGTAACCGTTTTAATGTTTAGGTTTCACTCTGATTTCTCCTATATGGATACATGTAGTTGGAACTCTAAATCAAACACGGTTTGTGCTAGCTCTTTGAAACTTGGCACAATAATGTAGTTCCAAGTTCTATGGCTATTGTTTGTGGCCTATGGAAGTAGCCCCAAGCAGAGACTGACGAGAATCACTTTCATTGAAAGGGTTGCCAAGCTTCCAAAAAACAACGAGTTTCCTGAAATCTCAGCAAACATTTTTTCACCCAATCTTGATGATACTTGCAGGTAAGGATCAGGACACCAGTCCCACTTGGTGACCAAATTTCGTTCTTCTAGGTTAAACCGTTCCTTTGCAGTAACCGTTTTCATGTTTAGGTTTCACTCTGTTTTCTCCTATATGGATACATGTATTTGGAACTCTAAATCAAAAACAAGGTTTGTACTAGCTCTTTGAAACTTGGCACAATAATGTAGTTCCAAGTTCTATGGCTATGGTTTGTGTCCTATGGAAGTAGCCCCAAGCAGAGACTGACGAGGAATCACTTTCATTGAAAGGGGTTGCCAAGCTTCCAAAAACTACGAGTTTCCTGAAATCTCAGCAATCATTTTTCACCCAATCTTGATGATACTTCCACTTAATGATCAGTACACCAATCCCATTTGGATCACCAAATTTCGTTCTTCTAGGTTAAACCATTCCTTTGCAGTAACCGTTTTAATGTTTAGGTTTCACTCTGATTTCTCCTATATGGATACATGTAGTTGGGACTCTAAATCAAACACGTTTTGTGCTAGCTCTTTGAAACTTGGCATAATAATGTAGTTCCAAGTTCTATGGCTATGGTTTGTGTCCTATGGAAGTAGCCCCAAGCAGAGACTGACAAGAATCACTTTCATTGAAAGGGGTTGCCAAGCTTCCAAAAAACTACGAGATTCCTGAATTCTCAGCAATCATTTTTTCACCAATCTTGATGATACTTCCATTTAATGATCAGTACACCAATCCCCACTTGGCTCTCCAAATTTCGTTCTTCTAGGTTAAACCGTTCCTTTGTAGTAACCGTTTCATGTTTAGGTTTCACTCTGTTTTCTCCTATATGGATACATGTAGTTGGAACTGTAAATCAAACACGGTTTGTGCTAGCTCTTTGAAACTTGGCACAATAATGTAGTTCCAAGTTCTGTGGCTATGGTTTGTGTCCTATGGAAGTAGCCCCAAGCAGAGACTGACGAGAATCACTTTCATTGAAAGGGTTGCCAAGCTTCCAAAAAACTACGAGTTTCCTGAAATCTCAGCAATCATTTTTTCACCCAATCTTGATGATACTTCCACTTAATGATCAGTACACCAATCCCATTTGGATCGCCAAATTCGTTCTTCTAGGTTAAACCATTCCTTTGCAGTAACCGTTTTCATGTTTAGGTTTCACTCTGTTTTCTCCTATATGGATACATGTATTTGGAACTCTAAATCAAACACGGTTTGTGCTTCTCTTTGAAACTTGGCACAATAATGTAGTTCCAAGTTCTATGGCTATGGTTTGTGTCCTATGGATGTAGCCCCAAGCAGAGACTGACGAGAATCACTTTCATTCAAAGGGGTTGCCAAGCTTCCAAAAACTACGAGTTTCCTGAAATCTCAGCAAATATTTTTTTCACCCAATCTGGATGATACTTCCATTTAATGATCAGTACACCAATCCCACTAGGCTCACCAAATTTCGTTCTTCTAGGTTAAACCATTCCTTTGCAGTAACCGTTTTCATGTTTAGGTTTCACTCTGATTTCTCCTATATGGGATACATGTAGTTGGAGCTCTAAATCAAACACGGTTTGTGCTAGCTCTTTGAAACTTGGCACTATAATGCAGTTCCAAGTTCTATGGCTATGGTTTGGGTCCTATGGAAGTAGCCCCAAGCAGAGACTGACGAGAATCACTTTCATTGAAAGGGTTGCCAAGCTTCCAAAAAACTACGAGTTTCCTGATTTCTCAGCAAACATTTTTTCACCCAATCTTGATGATACTTGCAGGTAATGATCAGTACACTAGTCCCACTTGGCTCCCCAAATTTCGTTCTTCTAGGTTAAACCGTTCCTTCCAGTAACCGTTTTCATGTTTAGGTTTCACTCTGTTTTCTCCTATATGGATACATGTAGTTGGAACTCTAATCAAACACGTTTGTGCTAGCTCTTTGAAACTTGGCACAATAATGTATTCCAAGTTCTATCGCGATGGTTTGTGTCCTATGGAATTAGCCCCAAGCAGAGACTGACGAGAATCACTTTCATTGAAAGGGGTTGCCAAGCTTCCAAAAAACTACGAGTTTCCTGAAATCTCAGCAAACATTTTTTCACCCAATCTTGATGATACTTGCAGGTAATGATCAGTACACCAGTCCCACTTGGCTCACCAAATTTCGTTCTTCTAGGTTAAAACGTTCCTTTGCAGTAACCGTTTCATGTTTAGGTTTCACTCTGTTTTCTCCTATATGGATACATGTATTTGGAACTCTAAATCAAACAAGGTTTGTACTAGCTCTTTGAAACTTGGCACAATAATGTAGTTCCAAGTTCTATGGCTATGGTTTGTGTCCTATGGAAGTAGCCCCAAGCAGAGACTGACGAGGATCACTTTCATTGAAAGGGGTTGCCAAGCTTCCAAAAAACTACGAGTTTCTGAAATCTCAGCAATCATTTTTTCACCCAATCTTGATGATACTTGCACTTAATGATCAGTACACCAATCCCATTTGGATGACCAAATTTCGTTCTTCTAGGTTAAACCATTCCTTTGCAGTAACCGTTTTAATCTTTAGGTTTCACTCTGATTTCTCCTATATGGATACATGTAGTTGGGACTCTAAATCAAACACGGTTTGTGCTAGCTCTTTGAAACTTGGCACAATAATGTAGTTCCAAGTTCTATGGCTATGGTTTGTGTCCTATGGAAGTAGCCCCAAGCAGAGACTGACGAGAATCACTTTCATTGAAAGGGGTTGCCAAGCTTCCAAAAAACTACGAGTTTCCTGAAATCTCAGCAATCATTTTTTCACCCAATCTTGATGATACTTCCACTTAATGATCAGTACACCAATCCCATTTGGATCACCAAATTTCGTTCTTCTAGGTTTAAACCATTCCTTTGCAGTAACCGTTTTAATGTTTAGGTTTCACTCTGATTTCTCCTTTATGGATACATGTAGTTGGAACTCTAAATCAAACACGGTTTGTGCTAGCTCTTTGAAACTTGGCACAATAATGGAGTTCCAAGTTCTATGGCTATGGTTTGTGTCCTATGGAAGTAGCCCAAGCAGAGACTGACGAGAATCAGTTTCATTGAAAGGGGTTTCCAAGCTTCCAAAAAAGTATGAGTTTCCTGAATTCTCAGCAAACATTTTTTCACCCAATTCTTGATGATACTTGCAGGTAATGATCAGTACACTAGTCCCACTTGGCTCCCTAAATTTCGTTTTTCTAGGTTAAAACCGTTCCTTTGCAGTAACCGTTTTCATGTTTAGGTTTCACTCTGTTTTCTCCTATATGGGATACATGTAGTTGGAACTCTAAATCAAACACGGTTTGTGCTAGCTCTTTGAAACTTGGCACAATAATGTAGTTCCAAGTTCTATGATTATGGTTTGTGTCCTATGGAAGTAGCGCCAAGCAGAGACTGACGAGAATCACTTTCATTGAAAGGGGTTGCCAAGCTTCCAAAAACTACGAGTTCCTGAAATCTCAGCAAACATTTTTTCACTTAATCTTGATGATACTTGCAGGTAAGGATCAGGACACCAGTCCCACTTGGTGACCCAATTTCGTTCTTCTAGGTTAAACCGTTCCTTTGCAGTACCCTTTTTCATGTTTAGGTTTCACTCTGTTTTTCTCCTATATGGATACATGTAGTTGGAACTCAAAATCAAACACGGTTTGTGCTAGCTCTTTTAAACTTGGCACAATAATGTAGTTCCAAGTTCTATGGCTATGGTTTGTGTCCTATGGAAGTAGCCCCAAGCAGAGACTGACGAGAATCACTTTCATTCAAAGGGGTTGCCAAGCTTCCAAAAAACTACGAGTTTCCTGAAATCTCAGCAATCATTTTTCACCCAATCTTGATGATACCTGCACTTAATGATCAGTACACCAATCCCATTTGGATGACCAAATTTCGTTCTTCTAGGTTAAACCATTCCTTTGCAGTAACCGTTTTAATGTTTAGGTTTCACTCTGATTTCTCCTATATGGATACATGTAGTTGGGACTCTAAATCAAACACGGTTTGTGCTAGCTCTTTGAAACTTGGCACAATAATGTAGTTCCAAGTTCTATGGCTATTGTTTGTGGCCTATGGAAGTAGCCCCAAGCAGAGACTGACGAGAATCACTTTCATTGAAAGGGGTTGCCAAGCTTCCAAAAAAACAACGAGTTTCCTGAAATCTCAGCAAACATTTTTTCACCCAATCTTGATGATACTTGCAGGTAAGGATCAGGACACCAGTCCCACTTGGTGACCAAATTTCGTTCTTCTAGGTTAACCGTTCCTTTGCAGTAACCGTTTTCATGTTTAGGTTTCACTCTGTTTTCTCCTATATGGATACAGTAGTTGGAACTCTAAATCAAACGTGGATTGTGCTAGCTCTTTGAAACTTGGCACCATAATGTAGTTTCCAAGTTCTATGGCTATAGTTTGTGTCCTATGGAAGTAGCCCCAAGCAGAGACTGACGAGAATCACTTTCATTCAAAGGGGTTGCCAAGCTACAAAAACTACGAGTTTCCTGAAATCTCAGCAAACATTTTTTCACACAATCTTGATGATACTTGCAGGTAATGATCAGTACACCAGTCCCACTTGCTCACTAAATTTCGTTCTTCTAGGTTAAAACGTTCCTTTGCAGTAACCGTTTTCATGTTTAGGTTTCACTCTGTTTTCTCCTATATGGATACATGTATTTGGAACTCTAAATCAAACAAGGTTTGTACTAGCTCTTTGAAACTTGGCACAATAATGTAGTTCCAAGTTCTATGGCTATGGTTTGTGTCCTATGAAGTAGCCCCAAGCAGAGACTGACGAGAATCACTTTCATTGAAAGGGGTTGCCAAGCTTCCAAAAAACTACGAGTTTCCTGAAATCTCAGCAATCATTTTTTCACCCAATCTTGATGATACTTCCACTTAATGATCAGTACACCAATCCCATTTGGATCACCAAATTTCGTTCTTCTAGGTTAAACCATTCCTTTGCAGTAACCGTTTTAATGTTTAGGTTTCACTCTGATTTCTCCTATATGGATACATGTAGTTGGGACTCTAAATCAAACACGTTTGTGCTAGCTCTTTGAAACTTGGCATAATATGTAGTTCCAAGTTCTATGGCTATGGTTTGTGTCCTATGGAAGTAGCCCAAGCAGAGGACTGACAAGATCACTTTCATTGAAGGGGTTGCCAAGCTTCCAAAAAACTACGAGATTCCTGAATTCTCAGCAATCATTTTTTCACCCAATCTTGATGATACTTCCATTTAATGATCAGTACACCAATCCCACTTGGCTCTCCAAATTTCGTTCTTCTAGGTTAAACCGTCCTTTGTAGTAACCGTTTCCCTGTTTAGGTTTCACTCTGTTTTCTCCTTTATGGATACATGTAGTTGGAACTGTAAATCAAACACGGTTTGTGCTAGCTCTTTGAAACTTGGCACAATAATGTAGTTCCAAGTTCTATGGCTATGGTTTGTGTCCTATGGAAGTAGCCCCAAGCAGAGACTGACAAGAATCACTTTCATTGAAAGGGGTTGCCAGCTTCCAAAAAACTACGAGTTTCCTGAAATCTCAGCAATCATTTTTTTCACCCAATCTTGATGATACTTCCACTTAATGATCAGTACACCAATCCCATTTGGATCGCCAAATTTCGTTCTTCTAGGTTAAACCATTTCCTTTGCAGTAACCGTTTTCATGTTTAGGTTTCACTCTGTTTTCTCCTATATGGATACATGTATTTGGAACTCTAAATCAAACACGGTTTGTGTTATCTCTTTGAAACTTGGCACAATAATGTAGTTCCAAGTTCTATGGCTATGGTTTGTGTCCTATGGATGTAGCCCCAAGCAGAGACTGACGAGAATCACTTTCATTCAAAGGGGTTGCCAAGCTTCCAAAAAACTACGAGTTTCCTGAAATCTCAGCAAATATTTTTTCACCCAATCTGGATGATACTTCCATTTAATGATCAGTACACCAATCCCACTAGGCTCACCAAATTTCGTTCTCTAGGTTAAACCATTCCTTTGCAGTAACCGTTTTAATGTTTAGGTTTCACTCTGATTTCTCCTATATGGATACATGTAGTTGGAACTCTAAATCAAACACGGTTGTGCTAGCTCTTTGAAACTTGGCACTATAATGCAGTTCCAAGTTCTATGGCTATGGTTTGGGTCCTATGGAAGTAGCCCAAGCAGAGACTGACGAGAATCACTTTCATTGAAAGGGGTTGCCAAGCTTCCAAAAACTACGAGTTTCCTGATTTCTCAGCAAACATTTTTTCACCCAATCTTGATGATACTTGCAGGTAATGATCAGTACACTAGTCCCACTTGGCTCCCCAAATTTTCGTTCTTCTAGGTTAAACCGTTCCTTTCCAGTAACCGTTTTCATGTTTAGGTTTCACTCTGTTTTCTCCTATATGGATACATGTAGTTGGAACTCTAAATCAAACACGGTTTGTGCTAGCTCTTTGAAACTTGGCACAATAATGTAGTTCCAAGTTCTATCGCGATGGTTTGTGTCCTATGGAATTAGCCCCAAGCAGAGACTGACGAGAATCACTTTCATTGAAAGGGGTTGCCAAGCTTCCAAAAAACTACGAGTTTCCTGAAATCTCAGCAAACATTTTTTCACCCAATCTTGATGATACTTGCAGGTAATGATCAGTACACCAGTCCCACTTGGCTCACCAAATTTCGTTCTTCTAGGTTAAAACGTTCCTTTGCAGTAACCGTTTTCATGTTTAGGTTTCACTCTGTTTTCTCCTATATGGATACATGTATTTGGAACTCTAAAATCAAACAAGGTTGTACTAGCTCTTTGAAAACTTGGCACAATAATGTAGTTCCAAGTTCTATGGCTATGGTTTGTGTCCTATGGAAGTAGCCCCAAGCAGAGACTGACGAGGATCACTTTCATTGAAAGGGGTTGCCAAGCTTCCAAAAAACTACGAGTTTCCTGAAATCTCAGCAATCATTTTTTTCACCCAATTCTTGATGATACTTGCACTTAATGATCAGTACACCAATCCCATTTGGATGACCAAATTTCGTTCTTCTAGGTTAAACCATTCCTTTGCAGTAACCGTTTTAATCTTTAGGTTTCACTCTGATTTCTCCTATATGGATACATGTAGTTGGGACTCTAAATCAAACACGGTTTGTGCTAGCTCTTTGAAACTTGGCACAATAATGTAGTTCCAAGTTCTATGGCTATGGTTTGTGTCCTATGGAAGTAGCCCCAAGCAGAGACTGACGAGAAATCACTTTCATTGAAAGGGGTTGCCAAGCTTCCAAAAAACTACGAGTTTCCTGAAATCTCAGCAATCATTTTTTCACCCAATCTTGATGATACTTCCACTTAATGATCAGTACACCAATCCCATTTGGATCACCAAATTTCGTTCTTCTAGGTTAAACCATTCCTTTGCAGTAACCGTTTTAATGTTTAGGTTTCACTCTGATTTCTCCTTTATGGATACATGTAGTTGGAACTCTAAATCAAACACGGTTTGTGCTAGCTCTTTGAAACTTGGCACAATAATGTAGTTCCAAGTTCTATGGGCTATGGTTTGTGTCCTATGGAAGTAGCCCAAGCAGAGACTGACGAGAATCAGTTTCATTGAAAGGGGTTTCCAAGCTTCCAAAAAAGTATGAGTTTCATGAATTCTCAGCAAACATTTTTTCACCCAATCTTGATGATACTTGCAGGTAATGATCAGTACACTAGTCCCACTTGGCTCCCTAAATTTCGTTCTTCTAGGTTAAACCATTCCTTTGCAGTAACCGTTTTCATGTTTAGGTTTCACTCTGTTTTCTCCTATATGGATACATGTAGTTGGAACTCTAAATCAAACACGGTTTGTGCTAGCTCTTTGAAACTTGGGACAATAATGTAGTTCCAAGTTCTATGATTATGGTTTGTGTCCTATGGAAGTAGCGCCAAGCAGAGACTGACGAGAATCACTTTCATTGAAAGGGGTTGCCAAGCTTCCAAAAAACTACGAGTTTCCTGAAATCTCAGCAAACATTTTTTTCACTTAATCTTGATGATACTTGCAGGTAAGGATCAGGACACCAGTCCCACTTGGTGACCCAATTTCGTTCTTCTAGGTTAAACCGTTCCTTTGCAGTAACCGTTTTCATGTTTAGGTTTCACTCTGTTTTCTCCTATATGGATACATGTAGTTGGAACTCAAAATCAAACACGGTTGTGCTAGCTCTTTGAAACTTCGCACAATAATGTAGTTCCATGTTCTATGGCTATGGTTTGTGTCCTATGGAAGTAGCCCCAAGCAGAGACTGACGAGAATCACTTTCATTCAAAGGGGTTGCCAAGCTTCCAAAAAACTACGAGTTTCCTGAAATCTCAGCAATCATTTTTTCACCCAATCTTGATGATACCTGCACTTAATGATCAGTACACCAATCCCATTTGGATGACCAAATTTCGTTCTTCTAGGTTAAACCATTCCTTTGCAGTAACCGTTTTAATGTTTAGGTTTCACTCTGATTTCTCCTATATGGATACATGTAGTTGGGACTCTAAATCAAACACGGTTTGTGCTAGCTCTTTGAAACTTGGAACAATAATGTAGTTCCAAGTTCTATGGCTATTGTTTGTGGCCTATGGAAGTAGCCCCAAGCAGAGACTGACGAGAATCACTTTCATTGAAAGGGGTTGCCAAGCTTCCAAAAAACAACGAGTTTCCTGAAATCTCAGCAAACATTTTTTCACCCAATCTTGATGATACTTGCAGGTAAGGATCAGGACACCAGTCCCACTTGGTGACCAAATTTCGTTCTTCTAGGTTAAACCGTTCCTTTGCAGTAACCGTTTTCATGTTTAGGTTTCACTCTGTTTTCTCCTATATGGATACATGTATTTGGAACTCTAAATCAAACGTGGATTGTGCTAGCTCTTTGAAACTTGGCACCATAATGTAGTTCCAAGTTCTATGGCTATGGTTTGTGTCCTATGGAAGTAGCCCCAAGCAGAGACTGACGAGAATCACTTTCATTCAAAGGGGTTGCCAAGCTACCAAAAACTACGAGTTTCCTGAAATCTCAGCAAACATTTTTTCACACAATCTTGATGATACTTGCAGGTAATGATCAGTACACCAGTCCCACTTGGCTCACCAAATTTCGTTCTTCTAGGTTAAAACGTTCCTTTGCAGTAACCGTTTTCATGTTTAGGTTTCACTCTGTTTTCTCCTATATGGATACATGTATTTGGAACTCTAAATCAAACAAGGTTTGTACTAGCTCTTTGAAACTTGGCACAATAATGTAGTTCCAAGTTCTATGGCTATGGTTTGTGTCCTATGGAAGTAGCCCCAAGCAGAGACTGACGAGAATCACTTTCATTGAAAGGGGTTGCCAAGCTTCCAAAAAACTACGAGTTTCCTGAAATCTCAGCAATCATTTTTTCACCCAATCTTGATGATACTTCCACTTAATGATCAGTACACCAATCCCATTTGGATCACCAAATTTCGTTCTTCTAGGTTAAACCATTCCTTTGCAGTAACCGTTTTAATGTTTAGGTTTCACTCTGATTTCTCCTATATGGATACATGTAGTTGGGACTCTAAATCAAACACGTTTTGTGCTAGCTCTTTGAAACTTGGCATAATAATGTAGTTCCAAGTTCTATGGCTATGGTTTGTGTCCTATGGAAGTAGCCCCAAGCAGAGACTGACAAGAATCACTTTCATTGAAAGGGGTTGCCAAGCTTCCAAAAAACTACGAGATTCCTGAATTCTCAGCAATCATTTTTTCACCCAATCTTGATGATACTTCCATTTAATGATCAGTACACCAATCCCACTTGGCTCTCCAAATTTCGTTCTTCTAGGTTAAACCGTTCCTTTGTAGTAACCGTTTCCATGTTTAGGTTTCACTCTGTTTTCTCCTATATGGATACATGTAGTTGGAACTGTAAATCAAACACGGTTTGTGCTAGCTCTTTGAAACTTGGCACAATAATGTAGTTCCAAGTTCTATGGCTATGGTTTGTGTCCTATGGAAGTAGCCCCAAGCAGAGACTGACGAGAATCACTTTCATTGAAAGGGGTTGCCAAGCTTCCAAAAAACTACGAGTTTCCTGAAATCTCAGCAATCATTTTTTCACCCAATCTTGATGATACTTCCACTTAATGATCAGTACACCAATCCCATTTGGATCGCCAAATTTCGTTCTTCTAGGTTAAACCATTCCTTTGCAGTAACCGTTTTCATGTTTAGGTTTCACTCTGTTTTCTCCTATATGGATACATGTATTTGGAACTCTAAATCAAACACGGTTTGTGCTATCTCTTTGAACTTGGCACAATAATGTAGTTCCAAGTTCTATGGCTATGGTTTGTGTCCTATGGATGTAGCCCCAAGCAGAGACTGACGAGAATCACTTTCATTCAAAGGGGTTGCCAAGCTTCCAAAAAACTACGAGTTTCCTGAAATCTCAGCAAATATTTTTTCACCCAATCTGGATGATACTTCCATTTAATGATCAGTACACCAATCCCACTAGGCTCACCAAATTTCGTTCTTCTAGGTTAAACCATTCCTTTGCAGTAACCGTTTTAATGTTTAGGTTTCACTCTGATTTCTCCTATATGGATACATGTAGTTGGAACTCTAAATCAAACACGGTTTGTGCTAGCTCTTTGAAACTTGGCACTATAATGCAGTTCCAAGTTCTATGGCTATGGTTTGGGTCCTATGGAAGTAGCCCCAAGCAGAGACTGACGAGAATCACTTTCATTGAAAGGGGTTGCCAAGCTTCCAAAAAACTACGAGTTTCCTGATTTCTCAACAAACATTTTTTCACCCAATCTTGATGATACTTGCAGGTAATGATCAGTACACTAGTCCCACTTGGCTCCCCAAATTTCATTCTTCTAGGTTAAACCGTTCCTTTCCAGTAACCGTTTTCATGTTTAGGTTTCACTCTGTTTTCTCCTATATGGATACATGTAGTTGGAACTCTAAATCAAACACGGTTTGTGCTAGCTCTTTGAAACTTGGCACAATAATGTAGTTCCAAGTTCTATCGCGATGGTTTGTGTCCTATGGAATTAGCCCCAACAGAGACTGACGAGAATCACTTTCATTGAAAGGGGTTGCCAAGCTTCCAAAAAACTACGAGTTTCCTGAAATCTCAGCAAACATTTTTTCACCCAATCTTGATGATACTTGCAGGTAATGATCAGTACACCAGTCCCACTTGGCTCACCAAATTTCGTTCTTCTAGGTTAAAACGTTCCTTTGCAGTAACCGTTTTCATGTTTAGGTTTCACTCTGTTTTCTCCTATATGGATACATGTATTTGGAACTCTAAAACAAACAAGGTTTGTACTAGCTCTTTGAAACTTGGCACAATAATGTAGTTCCAAGTTCTATGGCTATGGTTTGTGTCCTATGGAAGTAGACCCAAGCAGAGACTGACGAGGATCACTTTCATTGAAAGGGGTTGCCAAGCTTCCAAAAAACTACGAGTTTCCTGAAATCTCAGCAATCATTTTTTCACCCAATCTTGATGATACTTGCACTTAATGATCAGTACACCAATCCCATTTGGATGACCAAATTTCGTTCTTCTAGGTTAAACCATTCCTTTGCAGTAACCGTTTTAATCTTTAGGTTTCACTCTGATTTCTCCTATATGGATACATGTAGTTGGGACTCTAAATCAAACAAGGTTTGTACTAGCTCTTTGAAACTTGGCACAATAATGTAGTTCCAAGTTCTATGGCTATGGTTTGTGTCCTATGGAAGTAGCCCCAAGCAGAGACTGACGAGAATCACTTTCATTGAAAGGGGTTGCCAAGCTTCCAAAAAACTACAAGTTTCCTGAAATCTCAGCAATCATTTTTTCACCCAATCTTGATGATACTTCCACTTAATGATCAGTACACCAATCCCATTTGGATCACCAAATTTCGTTCTTCTAGGTTGAACCATTACTTTGCAGTAACCGTTTTAATGTTTAGGTTTCACTCTGATTTCTCCTTTATGGATACATATAGTTGGAACTCTAAATCAAACACGGTTTGTGCTAGCTCTTTGAAACTTGGCACAATAATGTAGTTCCAAGTTCTATGGCTATGGTTTGTGTCCTATGGAAGTAGCCCCAAGCAGAGACTGACGAGAATCACTTTCATTGAAAGGGGTTTCCAAGCTTCCAAAAAAGTATGAGTTTCCTGAATTCTCAGCAAACATTTTTTCAACCAATCTTGATGATACTTGCAGGTAATGATCAGTACACTAGTCCCACTTGGCTCCCTAAATTTCGTTTTTCTAGGTTAAACCGTTCCTTTGCAGTAACCGTTTTCATGTTTAGGTTTCACTCTGTTTTCTCCTATATGGATACATGTAGTTGGAACTCTAAATCAAACACGGTTTGTGCTAGCTCTTTGAAACTTGGCACAATAATGTACTTCCAAGTTCTATGATTATGGTTTGTGTCCTATGGAAGTAGCGCCAAGCAGAGACTGACGAGAATCACTTTCATTGAAAGGGGTTGCCAAGCTTCCAAAAAACTACGAGTTTCCTGAAATCTCAGCAAACATTTTTTCACTTAATCTTGATGATACTTGCAGGTAAGGATCAGGACACCAGTCCCACTTGGTGACCCAATTTCGTTCTTCTAGGTTAAACCGTTCCTTTGCAGTAACCGTTTTCATGTTTAGGTTTCACTCTGTTTTCTCCTATATGGATACATGTAGTTGGAACTCAAAATCAAACACGGTTTGTGCTAGCTCTTTGAAACTTGGCACAATAATGTAGTTCCAAGTTCTATGGCTATGGTTTGTGTCCTATGGAAGTAGCCCCAAGCAGAGACTGACGAGAATCACTTTCATTCAAAGGGGTTGCCAAGCTTCCAAAAAACTACGAGTTTCCTGAAATCTCAGCAATCATTTTTTCACCCAATCTTGATGATACCTGCACTTAATGATCAGTACACCAATCCCATTTGGATGACCAAATTTCGTTCTTCTAGGTTAAACCATTCCTTTGCAGTAACCGTTTTAATGTTTAGGTTTCACTCTGATTTCTCCTATATGGATACATGTAGTTGGGACTCTAAATCAAACACGGTTTGTGCTAGCTCTTTGAAACTTGGCACAATAATGTAGTTCCAAGTTCTATGGCTATGGTTTGTGTCCTATGGCAGTAGCCCCAAGAAGAGACTGACGAGAATCACTTTCATTGAAAGGGGTTGCCAAGCTTCCAAAAAACTACGAGTTTCCTGAAATCTCAGCAATCATTTTTTCACCCAATCTTGATGATACTTCCACTTAATGATCAGTACACCAATCCCATTTGGATCACCAAATTTCGTTCTTCTAGGTTAAACCATTCCTTTGCAGTAACCGTTTTAATGTTTAGGTTTCACTCTGATTTCTCCTTTATGGATACATGTAGTTGGAACTCTAAATCAAACACGGTTTGTGCTAGCTCTTTGAAACTTGGCACAATAATGTAGTTCCAAGTTCTATGGCTATGGTTTGTGTCCTATGGAAGTAGCCCCAAGCAGAGACTGACGAGAATCAGTTTCATTGAAAGGGGTTTCCAAGCTTCCAAAAAAGTACGAGTTTCCTGAATTCTCAGCAAACATTTTTTCACCCAATCTTGATGATACTTGCAGGTAATGATCAGTACACTAGTCCCACTTGGCTCGCTAAATTTCGTTTTTCTAGGTTAAACCGTTCCTTTGCAGTAACCGTTTTCATGTTTAGGTTTCACTCTGTTTTCTCCTATATGGATACATGTAGTTGGAACTCTAAATCAAACACGGTTTGTGCTAGCTCTTTGAAACTTGGCACAATAATGTAGTTCCAAGTTCTATGATTATGGTTTGTGTCCTATGGAAGTAGCGCCAAGCAGAGACTGACGAGAATCACTTTCATTGAAAGGGGTTGTCAAGCTTCCAAAAAACTACGAGTTTCCTGAAATCTCAGCAAACATTTTTTCACTCAATCTTGATGATACTTGCAGGTAAGGATCAGGAAACCAGTCCCACTTGGTGACCCAATTTCGTTCTTCTAGGTTAAACCGTTCCTTTGCAGTAACCGTTTCCATGTTTAGGTTTCACTCTGTTTTCTCCTATATGGATACATGTAGTTGGAACTGTAAATCAAACACGGTTTGTGCTAGCTCTTTGAAACTTGGCACAATAATGTAGTTCCAAGTTCTATGGCTATGGTTTGTGTCCTATGGAAGTAGCCCCAAGCAGACACTGACGAGAATCACTTTCATTGAAAGGGGTTGCCAAGCTTCCAAAAAACTACGAGTTTCCTGAAATCTCAGCAATCATTTTTTCACCCAATCTTGATGATACTTCCACTTAATGATCAGTACACCAATCCCATTTGGATCGCCAAATTTCGTTCTTCTAGGTTAAACCATTCCTTTGCAGTAACCGTTTTCATGTTTAGGTTTCACTCTGTTTTCTCCTATATGGATACATGTATTTGGAACTCTAAATCAAACACGGTTTGTGCTATCTCTTTGAAACTTGGCACAATAATGTAGTTCCAAGTTCTATGGCTATGGTTTGTGTCCTATGGATGTAGCCCCAAGCAGAGACTGACGAGAATCACTTTCATTCAAAGGGGTTGCCAAGCTTCCAAAAAACTACGAGTTTCCTGAAATCTCAGCAAATATTTTTTCACCCAATCTGGATGATACTTCCATTTAATGATCAGTACACCAATCCCACTAGGCTCACCAAATTTCGTTCTTCTAGGTTAAACCATTCCTTTGCAGTAACCGTTTTAATGTTTAGGTTTCACTCTGATTTCTCCTATATGGATACATGTAGTTGGAACTCTAAATCAAACACGGTTTGTGCTAGCTCTTTGAAACTTGGCACTATAATGCAGTTCCAAGTTCTATGGCTATGGTTTGGGTCCTATGGAAGTAGCCCCAAGCAGAGACTGACGAGAATCACTTTCATTGAAAGGGGTTGCCAAGCTTCCAAAAAACTACGAGTTTCCTGATTTCTCAACAAACATTTTTTCACCCAATCTTGATGATACTTGCAGGTAATGATCAGTACACTAGTCCCACTTGGCTCCCCAAATTTCGTTCTTCTAGGTTAAACCGTTCCTTTCCAGTAACCGTTTTCATGTTTAGGTTTCACTCTGTTTTCTCCTATATGGATACATGTAGTTGGAACTCTAAATCAAACACGGTTTGTGCTAGCTCTTTGAAACTTGGCACAATAATGTAGTTCCAAGTTCTATCGCGATGGTTTGTGTCCTATGGAATTAGCCCCAACAGAGACTGACGAGAATCACTTTCATTGAAAGGGGTTGCCAAGCTTCCAAAAAACTACGAGTTTCCTGAAATCTCAGCAAACATTTTTTCACCCAATCTTGATGATACTTGCAGGTAATGATCAGTACACCAGTCCCACTTGGCTCACCAAATTTCGTTCTTCTAGGTTAAAACGTTCCTTTGCAGTAACCGTTTTCATGTTTAGGTTTCACTCTGTTTTCTCCTATATGGATACATGTATTTGGAACTCTAAAACAAACAAGGTTTGTACTAGCTCTTTGAAACTTGGCACAATAATGTAGTTCCAAGTTCTATGGCTATGGTTTGTGTCCTATGGAAGTAGACCCAAGCAGAGACTGACGAGGATCACTTTCATTGAAAGGGGTTGCCAAGCTTCCAAAAAACTACGAGTTTCCTGAAATCTCAGCAATCATTTTTTCACCCAATCTTGATGATACTTGCACTTAATGATCAGTACACCAATCCCATTTGGATGACCAAATTTCGTTCTTCTAGGTTAAACCATTCCTTTGCAGTAACCGTTTTAATCTTTAGGTTTCACTCTGATTTCTCCTATATGGATACATGTAGTTGGGACTCTAAATCAAACACGGTTTGTGCTAGCTCTTTGAAACTTGGCACAATAATGTAGTTCCAAGTTCTATGGCTATGGTTTGTGTCCTATGGAAGTAGCCCCAAGCAGAGACTGACGAGAATCACTTTCATTGAAAGGGGTTGCCAAGCTTCCAAAAAACTACGAGTTTCCTGAAATCTCAGCAATCATTTTTTCACCCAATCTTGATGATACTTCCACTTAATGATCAGTACACCAATTTCATTTGGATCACCAAATTTCGTTCTTCTAGGTTAAACCATTCCTTTGCAGTAACCGTTTTAATGTTTAGGTTTCACTCTGATTTCTCCTTTATGGATACATATAGTTGGAACTCTAAATCAAACACGGTTTGTGCTAGCTCTTTGAAACTTGGCACAATAATGTAGTTCCAAGTTCTATGGCTATGGTTTGTGTCCTATGGAAGTAGCCCCAAGCAGAGACTGACGAGAATCACTTTCATTGAAAGGGGTTTCCAAGCTTCCAAAAAAGTATGAGTTTCCTGAATTCTCAGCAAACATTTTTTCAACCAATCTTGATGATACTTGCAGGTAATGATCAGTACACTAGTCCCACTTGGCTCCCTAAATTTCGTTCTTCTAGGTTAAACCGTTCCTTTCCAGTAACCGTTTTCATGTTTAGGTTTCACTCTGTTTTCTCCTATATGGATACATGTAGTTGGAACTCTAAATCAAACACGGTTTGTGCTAGCTCTTTGAAACTTGGCACAATAATGTAGTTCCAAGTTCTATCGCGATGGTTTGTGTCCTATGGAATTAGCCCCAACAGAGACTGACGAGAATCACTTTCATTGAAAGGGGTTGCCAAGCTTCCAAAAAACTACGAGTTTCCTGAAATCTCAGCAAACATTTTTTCACCCAATCTTGATGATACTTGCAGGTAATGATCAGTACACCAGTCCCACTTGGCTCACCAAATTTCGTTCTTCTAGGTTAAAACGTTCCTTTGCAGTAACCGTTTTCATGTTTAGGTTTCACTCTGTTTTCTCCTATATGGATACATGTATTTGGAACTCTAAAACAAACAAGGTTTGTACTAGCTCTTTGAAACTTGGCACAATAATGTAGTTCCAAGTTCTATGGCTATGGTTTGTGTCCTATGGAAGTAGACCCAAGCAGAGACTGACGAGGATCACTTTCATTGAAAGGGGTTGCCAAGCTTCCAAAAAACTACGAGTTTCCTGAAATCTCAGCAATCATTTTTTCACCCAATCTTGATGATACTTGCACTTAATGATCAGTACACCAATCCCATTTGGATGACCAAATTTCGTTCTTCTAGGTTAAACCATTCCTTTGCAGTAACCGTTTTAATCTTTAGGTTTCACTCTGATTTCTCCTATATGGATACATGTAGTTGGGACTCTAAATCAAACACGGTTTGTGCTAGCTCTTTGAAACTTGGCACAATAATGTAGTTCCAAGTTCTATGGCTATGGTTTGTGTCCTATGGAAGTAGCCCCAAGCAGAGACTGACGAGAATCACTTTCATTGAAAGGGGTTGCCAAGCTTCCAAAAAACTACGAGTTTCCTGAAATCTCAGCAATCATTTTTTCACCCAATCTTGATGATACTTCCACTTAATGATCAGTACACCAATTTCATTTGGATCACCAAATTTCGTTCTTCTAGGTTAAACCATTCCTTTGCAGTAACCGTTTTAATGTTTAGGTTTCACTCTGATTTCTCCTTTATGGATACATATAGTTGGAACTCTAAATCAAACACGGTTTGTGCTAGCTCTTTGAAACTTGGCACAATAATGTAGTTCCAAGTTCTATGGCTATGGTTTGTGTCCTATGGAAGTAGCCCCAAGCAGAGACTGACGAGAATCACTTTCATTGAAAGGGGTTTCCAAGCTTCCAAAAAAGTATGAGTTTCCTGAATTCTCAGCAAACATTTTTTCAACCAATCTTGATGATACTTGCAGGTAATGATCAGTACACTAGTCCCACTTGGCTCCCTAAATTTCGTTTTTCTAGGTTAAACCGTTCCTTTGCAGTAACCGTTTTCATGTTTAGGTTTCACTCTGTTTTCTCCTATATGGATACATGTAGTTGGAACTCTAAATCAAACACCGTTTGTGCTAGCTCTTTGAAACTTGGCACAATAATGTACTTCCAAGTTCTATGATTATGGTTTGTGTCCTATGGAAGTAGCGCCAAGCAGAGACTGACGAGAATCACTTTCATTGAAAGGGGTTGCCAAGCTTCCAAAAAACTACGAGTTTCCTGAAATCTCAGCAAACATTTTTTCACTTAATCTTGATGATACTTGCAGGTAAGGATCAGGACACCAGTCCCACTTGGTGACCCAATTTCGTTCTTCTAGGTTAAACCGTTCCTTTGCAGTAACTGTTTTCATGTTTAGGTTTCACTCTGTTTTCTCCTATATGGATACATGTAGTTGGAACTCAAAATCAAACACGGTTTGTGCTAGCTCTTTGAAACTTGGCACAATAATGTAGTTCCAAGTTCTATGGCTATGGTTTGTGTCCTATGGAAGTAGCCCCAAGCAGAGACTGACGAGAATCACTTTCATTCAAAGGGGTTGCCAAGCTTCCAAAAAACTACGAGTTTCCTGAAATCTCAGCAATCATTTTTTCACCCAATCTTGATGATACCTGCACTTAATGATCAGTACACCAATCCCATTTGGATGACCAAATTTCGTTCTTCTAGGTTAAACCATTCCTTTGCAGTAACCGTTTTAATGTTTAGGTTTCACTCTGATTTCTCCTATATGGATACATGTAGTTGGGACTCTAAATCAAACACGGTTTGTGCTAGCTCTTTGAAACTTGGCACAATAATGTAGTTCCAAGTTCTATGGCTATGGTTTGTGTCCTATGGCAGTAGCCCCAAGCAGAGACTGACGAGAATCACTTTCATTGAAAGGGGTTGCCAAGCTTCCAAAAAACTACGAGTTTCCTGAAATCTCAGCAATCATTTTTTCACCCAATCTTGATGATACTTCCACTTAATGATCAGTACACCAATCCCATTTGGATCACCAAATTTCGTTCTTCTAGGTTAAACCATTCCTTTGCAGTAACCGTTTTAATGTTTAGGTTTCACTCTGATTTCTCCTTTATGGATACATGTAGTTGGAACTCTAAATCAAACACGGTTTGTGCTAGCTCTTTGAAACTTGGCACAATAATGTAGTTCCAAGTTCTATGGCTATGGTTTGTGTCCTATGGAAGTAGCCCCAAGCAGAGACTGACGAGGATCACTTTCATTGAAAGGGGTTGCCAAGCTTCCAAAAAACTACGAGTTTCCTGAAATCTCAGCAATCATTTTTTCACCCAATCTTGATGATACTTGCACTTAATGATCAGTACACCAATCCCATTTGGATGACCAAATTTCGTTCTTCTAGGTTAAACCATTCCTTTGCAGTAACCGTTTTAATCTTTAGGTTTCACTCTGATTTCTCCTATATGGATACATGTCGTTGGGACTCTAAATCAAACACGGTTTGTGCTAGCTCTTTGAAACTTGGCACAATAATGTAGTTCCAAGTTCTATGGCTATGGTTTGTGTCCTATGGAAGTAGCCCCAAGCAGAGACTGACGAGAATCACTTTCATTGAAAGGGGTTGCCAAGCTTCCAAAAAACTACGAGTTTCCTGAAATCTCAGCAATCATTTTTTCACCCAATCTTGATGATACTTCCACTTAATGATCAGTACACCAATTTCATTTGGATCACCAAATTTCGTTCTTCTAGGTTAAACCATTCCTTTGCAGTAACCGTTTTAATGTTTAGGTTTCACTCTGATTTCTCCTTTATGGATACATATAGTTGGAACTCTAAATCAAACACGGTTTGTGCTAGCTCTTTGAAACTTGGCACAATAATGTAGTTCCAAGTTCTATGGCTATGGTTTGTGTCCTATGGAAGTAGCCCCAAGCAGAGACTGACGAGAATCACTTTCATTGAAAGGGGTTTCCAAGCTTCCAAAAAAGTATGAGTTTCCTGAATTCTCAGCAAACATTTTTTCAACCAATCTTGATGATACTTGCAGGTAATGATCAGTACACTAGTCCCACTTGGCTCCCTAAATTTCGTTTTTCTAGGTTAAACCGTTCCTTTGCAGTAACCGTTTTCATGTTTAGGTTTCACTCTGTTTTCTCCTATATGGATACATGTAGTTGGAACTCTAAATCAAACACCGTTTGTGCTAGCTCTTTGAAACTTGGCACAATAATGTACTTCCAAGTTCTATGATTATGGTTTGTGTCCTATGGAAGTAGCGCCAAGCAGAGACTGACGAGAATCACTTTCATTGAAAGGGGTTGCCAAGCTTCCAAAAAACTACGAGTTTCCTGAAATCTCAGCAAACATTTTTTCACTTAATCTTGATGATACTTGCAGGTAAGGATCAGGACACCAGTCCCACTTGGTGACCCAATTTCGTTCTTCTAGGTTAAACCGTTCCTTTGCAGTAACTGTTTTCATGTTTAGGTTTCACTCTGTTTTCTCCTATATGGATACATGTAGTTGGAACTCAAAATCAAACACGGTTTGTGCTAGCTCTTTGAAACTTGGCACAATAATGTAGTTCCAAGTTCTATGGCTATGGTTTGTGTCCTATGGAAGTAGCCCCAAGCACAGACTGACGAGAATCACTTTCATTCAAAGGGGTTGCCAAGCTTCCAAAAAACTACGAGTTTCCTGAAATCTCAGCAATCATTTTTTCACCCAATCTTGATGATACCTGCACTTAATGATCAGTACACCAATCCCATTTGGATGACCAAATTTCGTTCTTCTAGGTTAAACCATTCCTTTGCAGTAACCGTTTTAATGTTTAGGTTTCACTCTGATTTCTCCTATATGGATACATGTAGTTGGGACTCCTAAATCAAACACGGTTTGTGCTAGCTCTTTGAAACTTGGCACAATAATGTAGTTCCAAGTTCTATGGCTATGGTTGTGTCCTATGGCAGTAGCCCCAAGCAGAGACTGACGAGAATCACTTTCATTGAAAGGGGTTGCCAAGCTTCCAAAAACTACGAGTTTCCTGAAATCTCAGCAATCATTTTTTCACCCAATCTTGATGATACTTCCACTTAATGATCAGTACACAATCCCATTTGGATCACCAAAATTTCGTTCTTCTAGGTTAAACCATTCCTTTGCAGTAACCGTTTTAATGTTTAGGTTTCACTCTGATTTCTCCTTTATGGATACATGTAGTTGGAACTCTAATCAAACACGGTTTGTGCTAGCTCTTTGGAAACTTGGCACAATAATGTAGTTCCAAGTTCTATGGCTATGGTTTTGTGTCCTATGGAAGTAGCCCAAGCAGAGACTGACGAGAATCACTTTCATTGAAAGGGGTTTCCAAGCTTCCAAAAAAGTACGAGTTTCCTGAATTCTCAGCAAACATTTTTTCACCCAATCTTGATGATACTTGCAGGTAATGATCAGTACACTAGTCCCACTTGGCTCGCTAAATTTCGTTTTTCTAGGTTAAACCGTTCCTTTGCAGTAACCGTTTTCATGTTTAGGGTTTCACTCTGTTTTCTCCTATATGGATACATGTAGTTGGAACTCTAAATCAAACACGGTTTGTGCTAGCTCTTTGAAACTTGGCACAATAATGTAGTTCCAAGTTCTATGATTATGGTTTGTGTCCTATGGAAGTAGCGCCAAGCAGAGACTGACGAGAATCACTTTCATTGAAAGGGGTTGTCAAGCTTCCAAAAAACTACGAGTTTCCTGAAATCTCAGCAAACATTTTTTCACTCAATCTTGATGATACTTGCAGGTAAGGATCAGGAAACCAGTCCCACTTGGTGACCCAATTTCGTTCTTCTAGGTTAAACCGTTCCTTTGCAGTAACCGTTTTCATGTTTAGGTTTCACTCTGTTTTCTCCTATATGGATACATGTAGTTGGAACTCAAATCAAACACGGTTTGTGCTAGCTCTTTGAAACTTGGCACAATAATGTAGTTCCAAGTTCTATGGCTATGGTTTGTATCCTATGGAAGTAGCCCCAAGCAGAGATTGATGAGAATCACTTTCATTCAAAGGGGTTGCCAAGCTACCAAACCTACGAGTTTCCTGAAATCTCAGCAAACATTTTTTCACCCAATCTTGATGATACTTGCAGGTAATGATCAGTACACCAGTCACACTTGGCTCACCGAATTTCGTTCTTCTAGGTTAAACAGTTCCTTTGCAGTAACCGTTTTCATGTTTAGGTTTCACTCTGTTTTCTCCTATATGGATACATGTAGTTGGAACTCTAAATCAAACACGGTTTGTGCTAGCTCATTGAAACTTGGCACAATAATGTAGTTCCAAGTTCTATGGCTATGGTTTGTGTCCTATGGAAGTAGCCCAAGCAGAGACTGACGAGAATCACTTTCATTGAAAGGGGTTGCCGAGCTTCCAAAAAACTACGAGTTTCCTGAAATCACAGCAATCATTTTTTCACCCAATCTTGATGATACTTCCATTTAATGATCAGTACACCAATCCCACTTGGCTCTCCAAATTTCGTTTTCTAGGTTAAACCGTTCCTTTGGAGTAACCGTTTCCATGTTTAGGTTTCACTTTGTTTTCTCCTATATGGATACATGTAGTTGGAACTGTAAATCAAACACGGTTTGTGCTAGCTCTTTGAAACTTGGCACAATAATGTAGTTCCAAGTTCTATGGCTATGGTTTGTGTCCTATGGAAGTAGCCCCAAGGAGAGACTGACGAGAATCACTTTCATTGAAAGGGGTTGCCAAGCTTCCAAAAACTACGAGTTTCCTGAAATCTCAGCAATCATTTTTTCACCCAATCTTGATGATACTTGCACTTAATGATCAGTACACCAGTCCCACTTGGCTCACCAAATTTCGTTCTTTTAGGTTAAAACGTACCTTTGCAGTAACCGTTTCCATGTTTAGGTTTCACTCTGTTTTCTCCTATATGGATACATGTATTTGGAACTCTAAATCAAACACGGTTTGTGCTAGCTCATTGAAACTTGGCACAATAATGTAGTTCCAAGTTCTATGGCTATGTTTGTGTCCTATGGAAGTAGCCCCAAGCAGAGACTGAAGACAATCACTTTCATTGAAAGGGGTTGCCAAGCTTCCAAAAAACTACGAGTTTCCTGAATTCTCAGCAATCATTTTTTCACCCAATCTTGATGATACTCCACTTAATGATCAGTACACCAATCCCATTTGGATCACCAAATTTTGTTCTTTTAGGTTAAACCGTTCCTTTGCAGTAACCGTTTTCATGTTTAGGTTTCACTCTCTTTTCTCCTATATGGATACATGTATTTGGATCTCTAAATCAAACACGGTTTGTGCTAGCTCTTTGAACTTGGCACAATAATGTAGTTCCAAGTTCTGTGGCTATGGTTTGTGTGCTATGGAAGTAGCCCCAAGCAGAGACTGACGAGAATCACTCTCATTGAAAGGGGTTGCCAACCTTCCAAAAACTACGAGTTTCCTGAAATCTCAGCAATTATTTTTTCACCCAATCTTGATGATACTTCCACTTAATATCAGTACACCAATCCCATTTGTTTCACCAAACTTCGTTCTTCTAGGTGTAAAACCGTTCCTTTGCAGTAACCGTTTCATGTTTAGGTTTCACTCTGTTTTCTCCTATATGGATACATGTAGTTGGAACTCTAAATCAAACACGGTTTGTGCTAGCTCTTTGAAACATGCACAATAATGTAGTTCCAAGTTCTATGCCTATGGTTTGTGTCCTATGGAAGTAGCCCCAAGCAGAGACTGACGAGAATCACTTTCATTGAAAAGGGGTTGCCAAGCTTCCAAAAAACTACGAGTTTCCTGAATTTTCAGCAAACATTTTTTCACCAATCTTGATGATACTTGCAGGTAATGATCAGTACACCAGTCCCACTTGGCTCACCAAATTTCGTTCTTTTAGGTTAAAACGTTACCTTTGCAGTAACCGTTTCCATGTTTAGGTTTCACTCTGTTTTCTCCTATATGGATACATGTATTTGGAACTCTAAATCAAACACGGTTTGTGCTAGCTCTTTGAAACTTGGCACAATAATGTAGTCCAAGTTCTATGGCTATGGTTTGTGTCCTATGGAAGTAGCCGCAAGCAGAGACTGACTGAGAATCACTTTCATTGAAAGGGGCTGCCAAGCTTCCAAAAAACTACGAGTTTCCTGAAATCTCAGCAAACATTTTTTCACCCAATTCTTGATGATACTTCCATTTAATGATCAGTACACCAATCCCACTAGGCTCACCAAATTTCGTTTCTTCTAGGTTAAACCATTCCTTTGCAGTAACCGTTTTAATGTTTAGGTTTCACTCTGATTTCTCCTATATGTATACATGTAGTTGAAACTCTAAATCAAACACCGTTTGTGCTAGCTCTTTGAAACTTGTCACAATAATGTAGTTCCAAGTTCTAATGGCTATGGTTTGTGTCCTATGGAAGTAGCCCCAAGCAGAGACTGACGAGAATCACTTTCATTGAAAGGGGTTGCCAAGCTTCCAAAAAACTACGAGCTTCCTGAAATCTCCGCAAACATTTTTGCTCCCAAACTTGATGATACTTCCATTTAATGATCAGTAAACCAATCCCACTTGGCTCACCAAATTTTGTTCTTCTAGGTTAAACGTTCCTTTGCAGTAACCGTTTTCATGTTTAGGTTTCACTCTGTTTCTCCTATATGGATACGTTGTAGTTGGAACTCTAAATCAAACACGGTTAGTGCTAGCTCTTTGAAACTTGGCACAATAATGTAGTTCCAAGTTCTATGGCTATGGTTTGTGTCCTATGGAAGTAGCCCCAAGCAGAGACTGACGAGAATCACTTTCATTGAAAGGGGTTGCCAAGCTTCCAAAAAAATACGAGTTTCCTGAAATCTCAGCAAAGATTTTTTCACCCAATCTTGATGATACATCCATTTAGTGATCAGTACACCAATCCCAATGGCTCACGAAATTTCGTTCTTCTAGGTTAAACCGTTCCTTTGCAGTAACCGTTTTCATGTTTAGGTTTCACTCTGTTTTCTCCTATATGGATACATGTAGTTGGAACTCTACATCAAACACAGTTTGTGCTAGCTCTTTGAAACTTGGCACAATAATGTATTTCCAAGTTCTATGGCTATGGTTTGTGTCCTATGGAAGTAGCCCCAAGCAGAGACTGACGAGAATCACTTTCATTGAAAGGGGTTGCCAAGCTTCCAAAACACTACGAGTTTCCTGAAATCTCAGCAAACATTTTTTCTCCCAATCTTGATGATACTTCCATTTAAAGATCAGTACACCAATCCCACTGGGCTCACCAAATTTCGATCTTCTAGGTTAAACCGTTCCTTTGCAGTAACCGTTTTCATGTTTAGGTTTCACTCTGTTTTCTCATATATGGATACATGTAGTTGGAAGTCTAAATCAAACACGGTTTGTGCTAGCTCTTTGAAACATGGCACAATAATGTAGTTCCAAGTTCTATGGCTATGGTTTGTGTCCTATGGAAGTAGCCCCAAGCAGAGACTGACGAGAATCACTTTCATTGAAAGTGGTTGCCAAGCTTCCAAAAAACTACGAGTTTCCTGATCTCAGCAAACATTTTTTCACCCAATCTTGATGATACTTCCAGTTAATGATCAGTACACCAATCCCACTAGGCTCACCAAATTTCGTTCTTCTAGGTTAAACCGTTCCTTTGCAGTAACCGTTTTCATGTTTAGGATTCACTCTGTTTTCTCCTATATGGATACATGTAGTTGGAACTCTAAATCAAACACGGTTTGTGCTAGCTCTTTGAAACTTGGCACAATAATGTAGTTCCAAGTTCTATCGTGATGGTTTGTGTCCTATTCAACTAGCCCCAAGCAGAGACTGACGAGAATCACTTTCATTGAAAGGGGTTGCCAAGCTTCCAAAAAAATACGAGTTTCCTGAAATCTCAGCAAACATTTTTTCACCCAATCTTGATGATACATCCATTTAGTGATCAGTACACCAATCCCAATGGCTCACGAAATTTCGTTCTTCTAGGTTAAACCGTTCCTTTCCAGTAACCGTTTTCATGTTTAGGTTTCACTCTGTTTTCTCCTATATGGATACATGTAGTTGGAACTTTAAATGAAACACAGTTTGTGCTAGCTCTTTGAAACTTGGCACAATAAGATAGTTCCAAGTTCTATAGATATGGTTTGTGTTCTATGGAAGTAGCCCCAAGCAGAGACTGACGAGAATCACTTTCATTGAAAGGGGTTGCCAAGCTTCCAAAAAAGTACGAGTTTCCTGAAATCATCAAACATTTTTTCACCCAGTCTTGATGATACTTGCAGGTAATCATCAGTACACCAGTCCCACTTGGATCACCAAATTTCGTTCTTCTTTGTTAAACCGTTCCTTTGCAGTAACCATTTTCATGTTTAGGTTTCACTCTGTTTTCTCCTATATGGATACATGTAGTTGGAACTCTAAATCAAACACGGTTTGTGCTAGCTCTTTGAAACTTGGCACAATAATGTAGTTCCAAGTTCTATGGCTATGGTTTGTGTCCTATGGAAGTAGCCTCAAGAAGAGACTGACGAGAATCACTTTCATTGAAAGGGTTGCCAAGCTTCCAAAAAACTACGAGTTTCCGGAAATCTCAGCAAACATTTTTTCACCCAATCTTGATGATACTTCAGGTAATGATCAGTACACCAATCCCAATGGCTCACGAAATTTCGTTCTTCTAGGTTAAACCGTTCCTTTGCAGTAACCGTTTTCATGTTTAGGTTTCACTCTGTTTTCTCCTATATGGATACATGTAGTTGGAACTGTAAATCAAACACGGTTTGTGCTAGCTCTTTGAAACTTGGCACAATAATGTAGTTCCAAGTTCTATGGCTATGGTTTGTGTCCTATGGAAGTAGCCCCAAGAAGAGACTGACGAGAATCACTTTCATTGAAAGGGTTGCCAAGCTTCCAAAAAACTACGAGTTTCCGGAAATCTCAGCAAATATTTTTTCACCCAATCTTGATGATACTTGCAGGTAATGATCAGTACACCAATCCCAATGGCTCACGAAATTTCGTTCTTCTAGGTTAAACCGTTCCTTTGCAGTAACCGTTTTCATGTTTAGGTTTCACTCTGTTTTCTCCTATATGGATACATGTAGTTGGAACTCTAAATCAAACACGGTTTGTGCTAGCTCTTTGAAACTTGGCAAAATAATGTAGTTCCAAGTTCTATCTCTATGGTTTTGTGTCCTATGGAAGTAGCCCCAAGCAGAGACTGACGAGAATCACTTTCATTGAAAGGGGTTGCCAAGCTTCCAAAAAACTACGAGCTTCCTGAAATCTCAGCAAACATTTTTGCTCCCAAACTTGATGATACTTCCATTTAATGATCAGTACACCAATCCCACTTGGCTCACCAAATTTTGTTCTTCTAGGTTAAACCGTTCCTTTGCAGTAACCGTTTTCATGTTTAGGTTTCACTCTGTTTTCTCCTATATGGATACGTGTAGTTGGAACTCTAAATCAAACACGGTTAGTGCTAGCTCTTTGAAACTTGGCACAATAATGTAGTTCCAAGTTCTATGGCTATGGTTTGTGTCCTATGGAAGTAGCCCCAAGCAGAGACAGACGGAATCACTTTCATTGAAAGGGGTTGCCAAGCTTCCAAAAAATTACGAGTTTCCTGAAATCTCAGCAATCATTTTTTCACCCAATCTTGATGATACTTCCATTTAATGATCAGTACACCAATCCCACTAGGCTCACCAAATTTCGTTCTTCTAGGTTAAACCGTTACTTTGCAGTAACCGTTTTCATGTTTAGGATTCACTCTGTTTTCTCCTATATGGATACATGTAGTTGGAACTCTAAATCAAACACGGTTTGTGCTAGCTCTTTGAAACTTGGCCAAATAATGTAGTTCCAAGGTCTATCGCCATGGTTTGTGTCCTATTGAAGTAGCCCCAAGCAGAGACTGACGAGAATCACTTTCATTGAAAGGGCTTGCCAAGCTTCCAAAAAAATACGAGTTTCCTGAAATCTCAGCAAAGATTTTTTCACCCAATCTTGATGATACATCCATTTAGTGATCAGTACACCAATGCCAATGGCTCACGAAATTTCGTTCTTCTAGGTTAAACCGTTCCTTTGCAGTAACCGTTTTCATGTTTAGGTTTCACTCTGTTTTCTCCTATATGGATACATGTAGTTGGAACTCTACATCAAACACAGTTTGTGCTAGCTCTTTGAAACTTGGCACAATAATGAAGTTCCAAGTTCTATGGCTATGGTTTGTGTCCTATGGAAGTAGCCCCAAGCAGAGACTGACGAGAATCACTTTCAATGAAAGGGTTGCCAAGCTTCCAAAAAACTACGAGTTTCCTGAAATCTCAGCAAACATTTTTTCACCCAATCTTGATGATACTTGCAGGTACTGATCAGTACACCAGTCCCACTTGGCTCACCAAATTTCGCTCTTCTAGGTTAAACCGTTCCTTTGCGGTAACCGTTTTCATGTTTAGGTTTCACTCTGTTTTCTCCTATATGGATACATGTATTTGGAACTGTAAGTCAAACACGGTTTGTGCTCGCTCTTTGAAACTTGGCAAAATAATGTAGTTCCAAGTTCTATGGCTATGGTTTGTGTCCTATGGAAGTAGCCCCAAGCAGAGACTGACGAGAATCACTTTCATTGAAAGGGGTTGCCAAGCTTCCAAAACACTACGAGTTTCCTGAAATCTCAGCAAACATTTTTTCTCCCAATCTTGATGATACTTCCATTTAATGATCAGTACACCAATCCCACTGGGCTCACCAAATTTCGATCTTCTAGGTTAAACCGTTCCTTTGCAGTAACCGTTTTCAAGTTTAGGTTTCACTCTGTTTTCTCCTATATGGATACATGTAGTTGGAACTTTAAATCAAACACAGTTTGTGCTAGCTCTTTGAAACTTGGCACAATAAGATAGTTCCAAGTTCTATAGCTATGGTTTGTGTCCTATGGAAGTAGCCCCAAGCAAAGACTGATGAGAATCACTTTCATTGAAAGGGGTTGCCAAGCTTCCAAAAAAGTACGAGTTTCCTGAAATCATCAAACATTTTTTCACCCAGTCTTGATGATACTTGCAGGTAATCATCAGTACACCAGTCCCACTTGGCTCACCAAATTTCGTTCTTCTTTGTGAAACCGTTCCTTTGCAGTAACCATTTTCATGTTTAGGTTTCACTCTGTTTTCTCCTATATGGATACATGTAGTTGGAACTCTAAATCAAACACGGTTTGTGCTAGCTCTTTGAAACTTGGCAAAATAATGTAGTTCCAAGTTCTATCTCTATGGTTTTGTGTCCTATGGAAGTAGCCCCAAGCAGAGACTGACGAGAATCACTTTCATTGAAAGGGGTTGCCAAGCTTCCAAAAAACTACGAGTTTCCTGAAATCTCAGCAAACATTTTTGCTCCCAATCTTGATGATACTTCCATTTAATGATCAGTACACCAATCTCACTTGGCTCACCAAATTTTGTTCTTCTTGGTTAAACCGTTCCTTTGCAGTAACCGTTTTCATGTTTAGGTTTCACTCTGTTTTCTCCTATATGGATACATGTAGTTGGAACTCTAAATCAAACACGGTTTGTGCTAGCTCTTTGAAACTTGGCACAATAATGTAGTTCCAAGTTCTATGGCTATGATTTGTGTCCTATGGAAGTAGCCCCAAGCAGAGACTGAAGAGAATCACTTTCATTGAAAGGGGTTGCCAAGCTTCCAAAAAACTACGAGTTTCCTGAAATCTCAGCAAACATTTTTTCACCCAATCTTGATGATACTTCCATTTAATGATCAGTACACCAATCCCACTTGGCTCACCAAATTTCGTTCTTCTAGGTTAAACCGTTACTTTGCAGTAACCGTTTTCATGTTTAGGATTCACTCTGTTTTCTCCTATATGGATACATGTAGTTGGAACTCTAAATCAAACACGGTTTGTGCTAGCTCTTTGAAACTTGGCACAATAATGTAGTTCCAAGTTCTATCGCGATGGTTTGTGTCCTATTGAAGTAGCCCCAAGCAGAGACTGACGAGAATCACTTTCATTGAAAGGGGTTGCCAAGCTTCCAAAAAAATTCGAGTTTCCTGAAATCTCAGCAAACATTTTTTCACCCAATCTTGATGATACATCCATTTAGTGATCAGTACACCAATCCCAATGGCTCACGAAATTTCGTTCTTCTAGGTTAAACCGTTCCTTTGCAGTAACCGTTTTCATGTTTAGGTTTCACTCTGTTTTCTCCTATATGGATACATGTAGTTGGAACTCTACATCAAACACAGTTTGTGCTAGCTCTTTGAAACTTGGCACAATAATGTAGTTCCAAGTTCTATGGCTATGGTTTGTGTCCTATGGAAGTAGCCCCAAGCAGAGACTGACGAGAATCACTTTCATTGAAAGGGTTGCCAAGCTTCCAAAAAACTACGAGTTTCCTGAAATCTCAGCAAACATTTTTTCACCCAATCTTGATGATACTTGCAGGTAATGATCAGTACACCAGTCCCACTTTGCTCACCAAATTTCGTTCTTCTAGGTTAAACCGTTCCTTTGCGGTAACCGTTTTCATGTTTAGGTTTCACTCTGTTTTCTCCTATATGGATACATGTATTTGGAACTCTAAATCAAACACGGTTTGTGCTAGCTCTTTGAAACTTGGCACAGTAATGTAGTTCCAAGTTCTATGGCTATGGTTTGTGTCCTGTGGAAGTAGCCCCAAGGAGAGACTGACGAGAATCACTTTCATTGAAAGGGTTTGCCAAGCTTCCAAAAAACTACGAGTTTCCTGAAATCTCAGCAAACATTTTTTCATCCAATCTTGATGGTACTTGCAGCTAATGATCAGTACACCAGTCCCACTTGGCTCACCAAATTTCGTTCTTCTAGGTTAAACCATTCCTTTGCAGTAACCGTTTTCATGTTTAGGTTTCACTCTGTTTTCTCCTATATGGATACATGTAGTTGGAACTCTAAATCAAACACGGTTTCTGCTAGCTCTTTGAAACTTGGCACAATAATGTAGTTCCTTGTTGTATCGCGATGGTTGGTATCCTATTGAAGTAGCCCCAAGCAGAGACTGACGAGAAACACTTTCATTGAAAGCGGTTGCCAAGCTTCCAAAAAACTACGAGTTTCCTGAAATCTCAGCAAACATTTTTTCACCCAAACTTGATGATACTTGCAGGTACTGATCAGTACACCAGTTCCACTTGGCTGACCAAGTTTCGTTCTTCTAGGTTAAACTGGTCCTTTGCAGTCACCGTTTTCATGTTTAGGTTCCTCTCTGTTTTCTCCTATATGGATACATGTAGTTGGAACTCTAAATCAAACACGGTTTGTGCTAGCTCTTTGAAACTTGGCACTATAATGTAGTTCAAAGTTCTATGGTTATGGTTTGTGTCCTATGGAAGTAGCCCCAAGCAGAGACTGACGAGAATCACTTTCATTGAAAGGGGTTGCCAAGCTTCCAAAAAACTACGAGTTCCTGAAATCTCAGCAAACATTTTTTCACCCAATCTTGATGATACTTGCAAGTAATGATCAATACACCAGTTCCACTTGGCTCACCAAATTTCGTTCTTGTAGGTTAAACCGTTCCTTTGCAGTAACCGTATTCATGTTTAGGTTCCACTCTGTTTTCTTCTATATGGATACATGTAGTTGGAACTCTAAATCAAACACAGTTTTTCCTACCTCTTTGAAACTTGGCAAAATAATATACTTCCAAGTTCCATCGCTATGGTTTGTGTCCTATGGAAGTAGCCCCAAGCAGAGACTGACGAGAATCACTTTCATTGAAAGGGGTTTCCAAGCTTCCAAAAAAATACGAGTTTCCTGAAATCTCAGCAAACATTTTTTCTCCCAATTTGTATGATACTTCCATTAAATGATCAGTACACCAATCCCACTTGGCTCACCAAATTTCGTTCTTCTAGGTTAAACCGTTCTTTGCAGTAACCGTTTAAATGTTTAGGTTTCACTCTGTTTTGTCCTATATGGATACATGTAGTTGGAACTCTAAATCAAACACGGTTTGTGCTAGCTCTTTGAAACTTGGCACAATAATGTAGCTCACAGTTCTATGGCTATCGTTTGTGTCCTATGGAAGTAGCCCCAAGCAGAGACTGACGAGAATCACTTTCATTGAAAGGGGTTACCAAGCTTCCAAAAAACTACGAGTTTCCTGAAATCTCAGCAAACCTTTTTTCTCCCAATCTTGATGATACTTCCATTTAATGATCAGTACACCAATCCCACTTGGCTCACCAAATTTCGTTCTTCTAGGTTAAACCGTTCCTTTACAGTAACCGTTTTCATGTTTAGGTTTCACTCTGTTTTCTCCTATATGGATACATGTAGTTGGAACTCTAAATCAAACACGGTTTGTGCTAGCTCTTTGAAACTTGGCATAATAATGTAGTTCCATGTTCTATGGCTATGGTTTCTGTCCTATGAAAGTAGCCCCAAGCAGAGTCTGACGAGAATCACTTTCATTGAAAGGGGTTGCCAGGATTCCAAAACACTACGAGTTTCCTGAAATCTCAGCAAACATTTTTTCACCCAATCTTGATGATACTTGCAGGTAAAGATCAGTACACCAGTCCCACTTGCCTCACCATATTTCGTTCTTCTAGGTTAAACCGTTCCTTTGCAGTAACCGTTTTCATGTTTAGGTTTCACTCTGTTTTCTCCTATATGGATACATGTATTTGGAACTCTAAATCAAACACGGTTTGTGCTAGCTCTTTGAAACTTGGCACAATAATGTAGTTCCAAGTTCTATGGCTATGGTTTGTGTCCTATGGAAGTAGCCCCAAGCAGAGACTGATGAGAATCACTTTCATTGAAAGGGTTGCCAAGCTTCCAAAAAACTACGAGTTTCCTGAATTCTCAGCAAACATTTTTTCACCCAATCTTGATGATACTTGCAAGTAATGATCAGTACACAAGTCCCACTTGGCTCACCAAATTTCGTTCTTGTAGTTTAAATCGTTCCTTTGCAGTAACCGTATTCATGTTTAGCTTCCACTCTGTTTTCTCCTATATGGATACATGTAGTTGGAACTGTAAATCAAACACGGTTTGTCCTACCACTTTGAAACTTGGCAAAATAATGTAGTTCCAAGTTCTATCGCTATGGTTTGTGACCTATGGAAGTAGCCCCAAGCAGAGACTGACGAGAATCACTTTCATTGAAAGGGGATTCCAAGCTTCCAAAAAAATACGACTTTCCTGAAATCTCAGCAAACATTTTTTCTCCCAATCTTTAAGATACTTCCATTTAATGATCAGTACACCAATCCCACGGGGCTCACCAAATTTCGTTCTTCTAGGTTAAACCGTTCCTTTGCAGTAACCGTTTTCATGTTTAGGTTTCACTCTGTTTTCTCCTATACGGATATATGTAGTTGGAAATCTAAATCAAAAACGGTTTGTGCTAGCTCTTTGAAACTTGGCACAATAATGTACTTCCAAGTTCTATGGCTATGGTTTGTGTCCTATGGAAGTAGCCCCAAGCAGAGACTGACGAGAATCACTTTCATTGAAAGGGGTTGCCAAGCTTCCAAAAAACTACGAGTTTCCTGAAATCTCAGCAAACATTTTTTTCACCCAATCTTGATGATACTTCAGGTAATGATCAGTACACCAGTCGCACTTGGCTCACCAAATTTCGTTCTTCTAGGTGAAACCGTTCCTTTGCAGTAACCGTTTTCATTTTTTAGGTTTCACTCTGTTTTCTCCTATATGGATACATGTAGTTGGAACTCTAAATCAAACACGGTTTGTGCTAGCTCTATGAAACTTGGCACAATAATATAGTTCCAAGTTCTATCGCTATGGTTTGTGTCAGATGGAAGTAGCCCCAAGCAGAGACTGACGAGAATCACTTTCATTGAAAGGGGATTCCAAGCTTCCAAAAAACTACGAGTTTCCTGAAATCTCAGCAAACATTTTTTATCCCAATCTTTAAGATACTTCCATTTAATGATCAGTACTCCAATCCCACTGCGCTCACCATATTTCGTTCTTCTTGGTTAATCCGTTCCTTTGCAGTAACCGTTTTCATGTTTAGGTTTCACTCTGTTTTCTCCTATATGGATACATGTAGTTGGAACTCTAAATCAAACACGGTTTGTGCTAGCTCTTTGAAACTTGGCACAATAATGTAGTTCCAATTCTATGGCTATGATTTGTGTCCTATGGAAGTAGCCCCAAGCAGAGACTGACGAGAATCACTTTCATTGAAAGGGGTTGCCAAGCTTCCAAAAAACTATGAGTTTCCTGAAATCTCAGCAAACATTTTTTCACCCAATCTTGATGATACTTCCATTTAATGATCAGTACACCAATCCCACTTGGCTCACCAAATTTCGTTCTTCTAGGTTAAACCGTTACTTTGCAGCAACCGTTTTCATGTTTAGGATTCCCTCTGTTTTCTCCTATATGGATACATGTAGTTGGAACTCTAAATCAAACACGGTTTGTGCTAGCTCTTTGAAACTTGGCACAATAATGTAGTTCCAAGTTCTATCGCGATGGTTTGTGTCCTATTGAAGTAGCCCCAAGCAGAGACTGACGAGAATCACTCTCATTGAAAGGGGTTGCCAAGCTTCCAAAAAAATTCGAGTTTCCTGAAATCTCAGCAAACATTTTTTCACCCAATCTTGATGATACATCCATTTAGTGATCAGTACACCAATCCCAATGGCTCACGAAATTTCGTTCATCTAGGTTAAACCGTTCCTTTGCAGTAACCGTTTTCATGTTTAGGTTTCACTCTGTTTTCTCCTATATGGATAAATGTAGTTGGAACACTAAATCAAACACGGTTTGTGATAGCTCTTTGAAACTTGGCACAATAAGATAGTTCCAAGTTCTATAGCTATGGTTTGTGTTCTATGGAAGTAGCCCCAAGCAGAGACTGACGAGAATCACTTTCATTGAAAGGGGTTGCCAAGCTTCCAAAAAAGTACGAGTTTTCTGAAATCATCAAACATTTTTTCACCCAGTCTTGATGATACTTGCAGGTAATCATCAGTACACCAGTCCCACTTGGCTGACCAAATTTCGTTCTTCTAGGTTAAACCGTTCCTTTGCAGTAACCGTTTTCATGTTTAGGTTTCACTCTGTTTTCTCCTATATGGATACATGTAGTTGGAACTCTAAATCAAACACGGTTTGTGCTAGCTCTTTGAAACTTGGCACAATAATGTAGTTCCAAGTTCTATGGCTATGGTTTGTGTCCTATGGAAGTAGCCCCAAGCAGAGACTGACGAGAATCACTTTCATTGAAAGGGTTGCCAAGCTTCCAAAAAACTACGAGTTTCCGGAAATCTCAGCAAACATTTTTTCACCCAATCTTCATGATACTTGCAGGTAATGATCAGTACACCAATCCCAATGGCTCACGAAATTTCGTTCTTCTAGGTTAAACCGTTCCTTTGCAGTAACCGTTTTCATGTTTAGGTTTCACTCTGTTTTCTCCTATATGAATACATGTAGTTGGAACTCTAAATCAAACACGGTTTGTGCTAGCTCTTTGAAACTTGGCAAAATAATGTAGTTCCAAGTTCTATCTCTATGGTTTTGTGTCCTATGGAAGTAGCCCCAAGCAGAGACTGACGAGAATCACTTTCATTGAAAGGGGATGCCAAGCTTCCAAAAAACTACGAGTTTCCTGAAATCTCAGCAAACATTTTTGCTCCCAATCTTGATGATACTTCCATAATGATCAGTACACCAATCCCACTTGGCTCACCAAATTTTGTTCTTCTAGGTTAAACCGTTCCTTTGCAGTAACCGTTTTCATGTTTAGGTTTCACTCTGTTTTCTCCTATATGGATACGTGTAGTTGGAACTCTAAATCAAACACGGTTTTTGCTACCTCTTTGAAACTTGGCACAATAATGTAGTTCCAAGTTCTATGGCTATGGTTTGTGTCCTATGGAAGTAGCCCCAAGCAGAGACTGACGAGAATCACTTTCATTGAAAGGGGTTGCCAAGCTACCAAAAAACTACGAGTTTGCTGAAATCTCAGCAAACATTTTTTCACCCAATCTTGATGATACATCCATTTAGTGATCAGTACACCAATCCCAAAGGCTCACGAAATTTCGTTCTTCTAGGTTAAACCGTTCATTTGCAGTAACCGTTTTCATGTTTAGGTTTCACTCTGATTTCTCCTATATGGATACATGTAGTTGGAACTCTACATCAAACACAGTTTGTGCTAGCTCTTTGAAACTTGGCACAATAATGTAGTTCCAAGTTCTATGGCTATGGTTTGTGTCCTATGGAAGTAGCCCCAAGCAGAGACTGACGAGAATCACTTTCATTGAAAGGGTTGCCAAGCTTCCAAAAAACTACGAGTTTCCTGAAATCTCAGCAAACATTTTTTCACCCAATCTTGATGATACTTGCAGGTAATGATCAGTACACCAGTCCCACTTGGCTCACCAAATTTCGTTCTTCTAGGTTAAACCGTTCCTTTGCGGTAAACTTTTTCATGTTTAGGTTTCACTCTGTTTTCTCCTATATGGATACATGTAGTTGGAACTCTAAATCAAACACGGTTTCTCCTAGCTCTTTGAAACTTGGCAAAATAATGTAGTTCCAAGTTCTATGGCTATGGTTTGTGTCCTATGGAAGTAGCCCCAAGGAGAGACTGACGAGAATCACTTTCATTGAAAGGGTTTGCCAAGCTTCCAAAAAACTACGAGTTTCCTGAAATCTCAGCAAACATTTTTTCATCCAATCTTGATGGTACTTGCAGCTAATGATCAGTACACCAGTCCCACTTGGCTCACCAAATTTCGTTCTTCTAGGTTAAACCATTCCTTTGCAGTAACCGTTTTCATGTTTAGGTTTCACTCTGTTTTCTCCTATATGGATACATGTAGTTGGAACTCTAAATCAAACACGGTTTCTGCTAGCTCTTTGAAACTTGGCACAATAATGTAGTTCCTTGTTGTATCGCGATGGTTGGTATCCTATTGAAGTAGCCCCAAGCAGAGACTGACGAGAAACACTTTCATTGAAAGCGGTTGCCAAGCTTCCAAAAAACTACGAGTTTCCTGAAATCTCAGCAAACATTTTTTCACCCAAACTTGATGATACTTGCAGGTACTGATCAGTACACCAGTTCCACTTGGCTGACCAAGTTTCGTTCTTCTAGGTTAAACTGGTCCTTTGCAGTCACCGTTTTCATGTTTAGGTTCCTCTCTGTTTTCTCCTATATGGATACATGTAGTTGGAACTCTAAATCAAACACGGTTTGTGCTAGCTCTTTGAAACTTGGCACTATAATGTAGTTCAAAGTTCTATGGTTATGGTTTGTGTCCTATGGAAGTAGCCCCAAGCAGAGACTGACGAGAATCACTTTCATTGAAAGGGGTTGCCAAGCTTCCAAAAAACTACGAGTTCCTGAAATCTCAGCAAACATTTTTTCACCCAATCTTGATGATACTTGCAAGTAATGATCAATACACCAGTTCCACTTGGCTCACCAAATTTCGTTCTTGTAGGTTAAACCGTTCCTTTGCAGTAACCGTATTCATGTTTAGGTTCCACTCTGTTTTCTTCTATATGGATACATGTAGTTGGAACTCTAAATCAAACACAGTTTTTCCTACCTCTTTGAAACTTGGCAAAATAATATACTTCCAAGTTCCATCGCTATGGTTTTGTGTCCTATGGAAGTAGCCCCAAGCAGAGACTGACGAGAATCACTTTCATTGAAAGGGGTTTCCAAGCTTCCAAAAAAATACGAGTTTCCTGAAATCTCAGCAAACATTTTTTCTCCCAATTTGTATGATACTTCCATTAAATGATCAGTACACCAATCCCACTTGGCTCACCAAATTTCGTTCTTCTAGGTTAAACCGTTCTTTGCAGTAACCGTTTAAATGTTTAGGTTTCACTCTGTTTTGTCCTATATGGATACATGTAGTTGGAACTCTAAATCAAACACGGTTTGTGCTAGCTCTTTGAAACTTGGCACAATAATGTAGCTCACAGTTCTATGGCTATCGTTTGTGTCCTATGGAAGTAGCCCCAAGCAGAGACTGACGAGAATCACTTTCATTGAAAGGGGTTACCAAGCTTCCAAAAAACTACGAGTTTCCTGAAATCTCAGCAAACCTTTTTTCTCCCAATCTTTATGATACTTCCATTTAATGATCAGTACACCAATCCCACTTGGCTCACCAAATTTCGTTCTTCTAGGTTAAACCGTTCCTTTACAGTAACCGTTTTCATGTTTAGGTTTCACTCTGTTTTCTCCTATATGGATACATGTAGTTGGAACTCTAAATCAAACACGGTTTGTGCTAGCTCTTTGAAACTTGGCATAATAATGTAGTTCCATGTTCTATGGCTATGGTTTCTGTCCTATGAAAGTAGCCCCAAGCAGAGTCTGACGAGAATCACTTTCATTGAAAGGGGTTGCCAGGATTCCAAAACACTACGAGTTTCCTGAAATCTCAGCAAACATTTTTTCACCCAATCTTGATGATACTTGCAGGTAAAGATCAGTACACCAGTCCCACTTGCCTCACCATATTTCGTTCTTCTAGGTTAAACCGTTCCTTTGCAGTAACCGTTTTCATGTTTAGGTTTCACTCTGTTTTCTCCTATATGGATACATGTATTTGGAACTCTAAATCAAACACGGTTTGTGCTAGCTCTTTGAAACTTGGCACAATAATGTAGTTCCAAGTTCTATGGCTATGGTTTGTGTCCTATGGAAGTAGCCTCAAGCAGAGACTGATGAGAATCACTTTCATTGAAAGGGTTGCCAAGCTTCCAAAAAACTACGAGTTTCCTGAATTCTCAGCAAACATTTTTTCACCCAATCTTGATGATACTTGCAAGTAATGATCAGTACACAAGTCCCACTTGGCTCACCAAATTTCGTTCTTGTAGTTTAAATCGTTCCTTTGCAGTAACCGTATTCATGTTTAGCTTCCACTCTGTTTTCTCCTATATGGATACATATAGTTGGAACTGTAAATCAAACACGGTTTGTCCTACCACTTTGAAACTTGGCAAAATAATGTAGTTCCAAGTTCTATCGCTATGGTTTGTGACCTATGGAAGTAGCCCCAAGCAGAGACTGACGAGAATCACTTTCATTGAAAGGGGATTCCAAGCTTCCAAAAAAATACGACTTTCCTGAAATCTCAGCAAACATTTTTTCTCCCAATCTTTAAGATACTTCCATTTAATGATCAGTACACCAATCCCACGGGGCTCACCAAATTTCGTTCTTCTAGGTTAAACCGTTCCTTTGCAGTAACCGTTTTCATGTTTAGGTTTCACTCTGTTTTCTCCTATACGGATATATGTAGTTGGAAATCTAAATCAAAAACGGTTTGTGCTAGCTCTTTGAAACTTGGCACAATAATGTACTTCCAAGTTCTATGGCTATGGTTTGTGTCCTATGGAAGTAGCCCCAAGCAGAGACTGACGAGAATCACTTTCATTGAAAGGGGTTGCCAAGCTTCCAAAAAACTACGAGTTTCCTGAAATCTCAGCAAACATTTTTTCACCCAATCTTGATGATACTTCAGGTAATGATCAGTACACCAGTCGCACTTGGCTCACCAAATTTCGTTCTTCTAGGTGAAACCGTTCCTTTGCAGTAACCGTTTTCATTTTTTAGGTTTCACTCTGTTTTCTCCTATATGGATACATGTAGTTGGAACTCTAAATCAAACACGGTTTGTGCTAGCTCTATGAAACTTGGCACAATAATATAGTTCCAAGTTCTATCGCTATGGTTTGTGTCAGATGGAAGTAGCCCCAAGCAGAGACTGACGAGAATCACTTTCATTGAAAGGGGATTCCAAGCTTCCAAAAAACTACGAGTTTCCTGAAATCTCAGCAAACATTTTTTATCCCAATCTTTAAGATACTTCCATTTAATGATCAGTACTCCAATCCCACTGCGCTCACCATATTTCGTTCTTCTTGGTTAATCCGTTCCTTTGCAGTAACCGTTTTCATGTTTAGGTTTCACTCTGTTTTCTCCTATATGGATACATGTAGTTGGAACTCTAAATCAAACACGGTTTGTGCTAGCTCTTTGAAACTTGGCACAATAATGTAGTTCCAATTCTATGGCTATGATTTGTGTCCTATGGAAGTAGCCCCAAGCAGAGACTGACGAGAATCACTTTCATTGAAAGGGGTTGCCAAGCTTCCAAAAAACTATGAGTTTCCTGAAATCTCAGCAAACATTTTTTCACCCAATCTTGATGATACTTCCATTTAATGATCAGTACACCAATCCCACTTGGCTCACCAAATTTCGTTCTTCTAGGTTAAACCGTTACTTTGCAGCAACCGTTTTCATGTTTAGGATTCCCTCTGTTTTCTCCTATATGGATACATGTAGTTGGAACTCTAAATCAAACACGGTTTGTGCTAGCTCTTTGAAACTTGGCACAATAATGTAGTTCCAAGTTCTATCGCGATGGTTTGTGTCCTATTGAAGTAGCCCCAAGCAGAGACTGACGAGAATCACTCTCATTGAAAGGGGTTGCCAAGCTTCCAAAAAAATTCGAGTTTCCTGAAATCTCAGCAAACATTTTTTCACCCAATCTTGATGATACATCCATTTAGTGATCAGTACACCAATCCCAATGGCTCACGAAATTTCGTTCATCTAGGTTAAACCGTTCCTTTGCAGTAACCGTTTTCATGTTTAGGTTTCACTCTGTTTTCTCCTATATGGATAAATGTAGTTGGAACACTAAATCAAACACGGTTTGTGATAGCTCTTTGAAACTTGGCACAATAAGATAGTTCCAAGTTCTATAGCTATGGTTTGTGTTCTATGGAAGTAGCCCCAAGCAGAGACTGACGAGAATCACTTTCATTGAAAGGGGTTGCCAAGCTTCCAAAAAAGTACGAGTTTTCTGAAATCATCAAACATTTTTTCACCCAGTCTTGATGATACTTGCAGGTAATCATCAGTACACCAGTCCCACTTGGCTGACCAAATTTCGTTCTTCTAGGTTAAACCGTTCCTTTGCAGTAACCGTTTTCATGTTTAGGTTTCACTCTGTTTTCTCCTATATGGATACATGTAGTTGGAACTCTAAATCAAACCCGGTTTGTGCTAGCTCTTTGAAACTTGGCACAATAATGTAGTTCCAAGTTCTATGGCTATGGTTTGTGTCCTATGGAAGTAGCCCCAAGCAGAGACTGACGAGAATCACTTTCATTGAAAGGGTTGCCAAGCTTCCAAAAAACTACGAGTTTCCGGAAATCTCAGCAAACATTTTTTCACCCAATCTTCATGATACTTGCAGGTAATGATCAGTACACCAATCCCAATGGCTCACGAAATTTCGTTCTTCTAGGTTAAACCGTTCCTTTGCAGTAACCGTTTTCATGTTTAGGTTTCACTCTGTTTTCTCCTATATGAATACATGTAGTTGGAACTCTAAATCAAACACGGTTTGTGCTAGCTCTTTGAAACTTGGCAAAATAATGTAGTTCCAAGTTCTATCTCTATGGTTTTGTGTCCTATGGAAGTAGCCCCAAGCAGAGACTGACGAGAATCACTTTCATTGAAAGGGGATGCCAAGCTTCCAAAAAACTACGAGTTTCCTGAAATCTCAGCAAACATTTTTGCTCCCAATCTTGATGATACTTCCATAATGATCAGTACACCAATCCCACTTGGCTCACCAAATTTTGTTCTTCTAGGTTAAACCGTTCCTTTGCAGTAACCGTTTTCATGTTTAGGTTTCACTCTGTTTTCTCCTATATGGATACGTGTAGTTGGAACTCTAAATCAAACACGGTTTTTGCTACCTCTTTGAAACTTGGCACAATAATGTAGTTCCAAGTTCTATGGCTATGGTTTGTGTCCTATGGAAGTAGCCCCAAGCAGAGACTGACGAGAATCACTTTCATTGAAAGGGGTTGCCAAGCTACCAAAAAACTACGAGTTTGCTGAAATCTCAGCAAACATTTTTTCACCCAATCTTGATGATACATCCATTTAGTGATCAGTACACCAATCCCAAAGGCTCACGAAATTTCGTTCTTCTAGGTTAAACCGTTCATTTGCAGTAACCGTTTTCATGTTTAGGTTTCACTCTGATTTCTCCTATATGGATACATGTAGTTGGAACTCTACATCAAACACAGTTTGTGCTAGCTCTTTGAAACTTGGCACAATAATGTAGTTCCAAGTTCTATGGCTATGGTTTGTGTCCTATGGAAGTAGCCCCAAGCAGAGACTGACGAGAATCACTTTCATTGAAAGGGTTGCCAAGCTTCCAAAAAACTACGAGTTTCCTGAAATCTCAGCAAACATTTTTTCACCCAATCTTGATGATACTTGCAGGTAATGATCAGTACACCAGTCCCACTTGGCTCACCAAATTTCGTTCTTCTAGGTTAAACCGTTCCTTTGCGGTAAACTTTTTCATGTTTAGGTTTCACTCTGTTTTCTCCTATATGGATACATGTAGTTGGAACTCTAAATCAAACACGGTTTCTCCTAGCTCTTTGAAACTTGGCAAAATAATGTAGTTCCAAGTTCTATGGCTATGGTTTGTGTCCTATGGAAGTAGCCCCAAGCAGAGACTGACGAGAATCACTTTCATTGAAAGGGGTTGCCAGGATTCCAAAACACTACGAGTTTGCTGAAATCTCAGCAAACATTTTTTCACCCAATCTTGATGATACTTGCAGGTAAAGATCAGTACACCAGTCCCACTTGGCTCTCCAAATTTCGTTCTTCTAGGTTAAACCGTTCCTTTGCAGTAACCGTTTTCATGTTTAGGTTTCACTCTGATTTCTCCTATATGGATACATGTAGTTGGAACTCTACATCAAACACGGTTTGTGCTAGCTCTTTGAAACTTGGCACAATAATGTAGTTCCAAGTTCTATCACTATGGTTTGTGTCCTATGGAAGTAGCCCCAAGCAGAGACTGACGAGAATCACTTTCATTGAAAGGGGTTGCCAAGCTTCCAAAAAACTACGAGTTTCCTGAAATCTCAGCAAACATTTTTTCACCCAATCTTGATGATACTTGCAGGTAATGATCAGTACACCAGTCCCACTTTGCTCACCAAATTTCGTTCTTCTAGGTTAAACCGTTCCTTTGCGGTAACCGTTTTCATGTTTAGGTTTCACTCTGTTTTCTCCTATATGGATACATGTAGTTGGAACTCTAAATCAAACACGGTTTGTGCTAGCTCTTTGAAACTTGGCACAGTAATGTAGTACCAAGTTCTATGGCTATGGTTTGTGTCATGTGGAAGTTGCCCCAAGCAGAGACTGACGAGAATCACTTTCATTGAAAGGGGTTTCCAAGCTTCCAAAAAAATACGAGTTTCCTGAAATCTCAGCAAACATTTTTTCTCCCAATTTTTATGATACTTCCATTAAATAATCAGTACACCAATCCCACTTGGCTCACCAAATTTCGTTCTTCTAGGTTAAACCGTTCTTTGCAGTAACCGTTTAAATGTTTAGGTTTCACTCTGTTTTGTCCTATATGGATACATGTAGTTGGAACTCTAAATCAAACACGGTTTGTTGTAGCTCTTTGAAACTTGGCACAATAATGTAGCTCACAGTTCTATGGCTATCGTTTGGGTCCTATGGAAGTAGCCCCAAGCAGAGACTGACGAGAATCACTTTCATTGAAAGGGGTTACCAAGCTTCCAAAAAACTACGAGTTTCCTGAAATCTCAGCAAACATTTTTTCTCCCAATCTTTATGATACTTCCATTTAATGATCAGTACACCAATCCCACTTGGCTCACCAAATTTCGTTCTTCTAGGTTAAACCGTTCCTTTACAGTAACCGTTTTCATGTTTAGGTTTCACTCTGTTTTCTCCTATATGGATACATGTAGTTGGAACTCTAAATCAAACACGGTTTGTGCTAGCTCTTTGAAACTTGGCATAATAATGTAGTTCCATGTTCTATGGCTATGGTTTCTGTCCTATGAAAGTAGCCCCAAGCAGAGACTGACGAGAATCACTTTCATTGAAAGGGTTTGCCAGGATTCCAAAACACTACGAGTTTCCTGAAATCTCAGCAAACATTTTTTCACCCAATCTTGATGATACTTGCAGGTAAAGATCAGTACACCAGTCCCACTTGGCTCACCAAATTTCGTTCTTCTAGGTTAAACCGTTCCTTTGCAGTAACCGTTTTCATGTTTAGGTTTCACTCTGTTTTCTCCTATATGGATACATGTAGTTGGAACTCTAAATCAAACACGGTTTGTGCTAGCTCTTTGAAACTTGGCACAATAATGTAGTTCCAAGTTCTATGGCTATGGTTTGTGTCCTATGGAAGTAGCCCCAAGCAGAGACTGACGAGAATCACTTTCATTGAAAGGGTTGCCAAGCTTCCAAAAAACTACGAGTTTCCTGAATTCTCAGCAAACATTTTTTTCACCCAATCTTGATGATACTTGCAAGTAATGATCAGTACACAAGTCCCACTTGGCTCACCAAATTTCGTTCTTCTAGGTTAAACCGTTCCTTTGCAGTAACCGTATTCATGTTTAGGTTCCACTCTGTTTTCTCCTATATGGATACATGTAGTTGGAACTGTAAATCAAACACGGTTTGTCCTACCACTTTGAAACTTGGCAAAATAATGTAGTTCCAAGTTCTATCGCTATGGTTTGTGACCTATGGAAGTAGCCCCAAGCAGAGACTGACGAGAATCACTTTCATTGAAAGGGGATTCCAAGCTTCCAAAAAACTACGAGTTTCCTGAAATCTCAGCAAACATTTTTTCTCCCAATCTTTAAGATACTTCCATTTAATGATCAGTACACCAATCCCACGGGGCTCACCAAATTTCGTTCTTCTATGTTAAACCTTTGCTTTGCAGTAACCGTTTTCATGTTTAGGTTTCACTCTGTTTTCTCCTATATGGATACATGTAGTTGGAACTCTAAATCAAACACGGTTTGTGCTAGCTCTTTGAAACTTGGCACAATAATGTAGTTCCAAGTTCTATGGCTATGGTTTGTGTCCTATGGAAGTAGCCCCAAGCAGAGACTGACGAGAATCACTTTCATTAAAAGGGGTTGCCAAGCTTCCAAAAAACTACGAGTTTCCTGAAATCTCAGCAAACATTTTTTCACCCAATCTTGATGATACTTGCAGGTAATGATCAGTACACCAGTCCCACTTGGCTCACCAAATTTCGTTCTTCTAGGTTAAACCGTTCCTTTGCGGTAACCGTTTTCATGTTTAGGTTTCACTCTGTTTTCTCCTATATGGATACATGTAGTTGGAACTCTAAATCAAACACGGTTTCTCCTAGCTCTTTGAAACTTGGCACAATAATGTAGTTCCAAGTTCTATCACTATGGTTTGTGTCCTATGGAAGTAGCCCCAAGCAGAGACTGACGAGAATCACTTTCATTGAAAGGGGTTGCCAGGATTCCAAAACACTACGAGTTTGCTGAAATCTCAGCAAACATTTTTTCACCCAATCTTGATGATACTTGCAGGTAAAGATCAGTACACCAGTCCCACTTGGCTCTCCAAATTTCGTTCTTCTAGGTTAAACCGTTCCTTTGCAGTAACCGTTTTCATGTTTAGGTTTCACTCTGATTTCTCCTATATGGATACATGTAGTTGGAACTCTACATCAAACACGGTTTGTGCTAGCTCTTTGAAACTTGGCACAATAATGTAGTTCCAAGTTCTATCACTATGGTTTGTGTCCAATGGAAGTAGCCCCAAGCAGAGACTGACGAGAATCACTTTCATTGAAAGTGGTTGCCAAGCTTCCAAAAAACTACGAGTTTCCTGAAATCTCAGCAAACATTTTTTCACCCAATCTTGATGATACTTGCAGGTAATGATCAGTACACCAGTCCCACTTGGCTCACCAAATTTCGTTCTTCTAGGTTAAACCGTTCCTTTGCGGTAACCGTTTTCATGTTTAGGTTTCACTCTGTTTTCTCCTATATGGATACATGTAGTTGGAACTCTAAATCAAACACGGTTTGTGCTAGCTCTTTGAAACTTGGCACAATAATGTAGTTCCAAGTTCTATGGCTATGGTTTGTGTCCTATGGAAGTAGCCCCAAGCAGAGACTGACGAGAATCACTTTCATTGAAAGGGTTGCCAAGCTTCCAAAAAACTACGAGTTTCCTGAAATCTCAGCAAACATTTTTTCACCCAATCTTGATGATACTTGCAAGTAATGATCAGTACACAAGTCCCACTTGGCTCACCAAATTTCGTTCTTCTAGGTTAAATCGTTCCTTTGCAGTAACCGTATTCATGTTTAGGTTCCACTCTGTTTTCTCCTATATGGATACATGTAGTTGGAACTGTAAATCAAACACGGTTTGTCCTACCACTTTGAAACTTGGCAAAATAATGTAGTTCCAAGTTCTATCGCTATGGTTTGTGACCTATGGAAGTAGCCCCAAGCAGAGACTGACGAGAATCACTTTCATTGAAAGGGGATTCCAAGCTTCCAAAAAACTACGAGTTTCCTGAAATCTCAGCAAACATTTTTTCTCCCAATCTTTAAGATACTTCCATTTAATGATCAGTATACCAATCCCACGGGGCTCACCAAATTTCGTTCTTCTAGGTTAAACCGTTCCTTTGCAGTAACCGTTTTCATGTTTAGGTTTCACTCTGTTTTCTCCTATATGGATATATGTAGTTGGAAATCTAAATCAAACACGGTTTGTGCTAGCTCTTTGAAACTTGGCACAATAATGTAGTTCCAAGTTCTATGGCTATGGTTTGTGTCCTATGGAAGTAGCCCCAAGCAGAGACTGACGAGAATCACTTTCATTGAAAGGGGTTGCCAAGCTTCCAAAAAACTACGAGTTTCCTGAAATCTCAAGCAAACATTTTTTCTCCCAATCTTTAAGATACTTCCATTTAATGATCAGTACTCCAATCCCACTGGGCTCACCAAATTTCGTTCTTCTATGTTAAACCTTTGCTTTGCAGTAACCGTTTTCATGTTTAGGTTTCACTCTGTTTTCTCCTATATGGATACATGTAGTTGGAACTCTAAATCAAACACGGTTTGTGCTAGCTCTTTGAAACTTGGCACAATAATGTAGTTCCAAGTTCTATGGCTATGGTTTGTGTCCTATGGAAGTAGCCCCAAGCAGAGACTGACGAGAATCACTTTCATTGAAAGGGGTTGCCAAGCTTCCAAAAAACTACGAGTTTCCTGAAATCTCAGCCAAACATTTTTTCACCCAATCTTGATGATACTTGCAGGTAATGATCAGTACACCATTCCCACTTGGCTCACCAAATTTCGTTCTTCTAGGTTAAACCGTTCCTTTGCGGTAACCGTTTTCATGTTTAGGTTTCACTCTGTTTTCTCCTATATGGATACATGTAGTTGGAACTCTAAATCAAACACAGTTTCTCCTAGCTCTTTGAAACTTGGCAAAATAATGTAGTTCCAAGTTCTATGGCTATGGTTTGTGTCCTATGGAAGTAGCCCCAAGCAGAGACTGACGAGAATCACTTTCATTGAAAGGGGTTGCCAGGATTCCAAAACACTACGAGTTTGCTGAAATCTCAGCAAACATTTTTTCACCCAATCTTGATGATACTTGCAGGTAAAGATCAGTACACCAGTCCCACTTGGCTCTCCAAATTTCGTTCTTCTAGGTTAAACCGTTCCTTTGCAGTAACCGTTTTCATGTTTAGGTTTCACTCTGATTTCTCCTATATGGATACATGTAGTTGGAACTCTACATCAAACACGGTTTGTGCTAGCTCTTTGAACTTGGCACAATAATGTAGTTCCAAGTTCTATCACTATGGTTTGTGTCCTATGGAAGTAGCCCCAAGCAGAGACTGACGAGAATCACTTTCATTGAAAGTGGTTGCCAAGCTTCCAAAAAACTACGAGTTTCCTGAAATCTCAGCAAACATTTTTTCACCCAATCTTGATGATACTTGCAGGTAATGATCAGTACACCAGTCCCACTTGGCTCACCAAATTTCGTTCTTCTAGGTTAAACCGTTCCTTTGCGGTAACCGTTTTCATGTTTAGGTTTCACTCTGTTTTCTCCTATATGGATACATGTAGTTGGAACTCTAAATCAAACACGGTTTCTCCTAGCTCTTTGAAACTTGGCACAATAATGTAGTTCCAAGTTCTATGGCTATGGTTTGTGTCCTATGGAAGTAGCCCCAAGCAGAGACTGACGAGAATCACTTTCATTGAAAGGGGTTGCCAGGATTCCAAAACACTACGAGTTTGCTGAAATCTCAGCAAACATTTTTTCACCCAATCTTGATGATACTTGCAGGTAAAGATCAGTACACCAGTCCCACTTGGCTCTCCAAATTTCGTTCTTCTAGGTTAAACCGTTCCTTTGCAGTAACCGTTTTCATGTTTAGGTTTCACTCTGATTTCTCCTATATGGATACATGTAGTTGGAACTCTAAATCAAACACGGTTTGTGCTAGCTCTTTGAAACTTGGCACAATAATGTAGCTCACAGTTCTATGGCTATCGTTTGTGTCCTATGGAAGTAGCCCCAAGCAGAGACTGACGAGAATCACTTTCATTGAAAGGGGTTACCAAGCTTCCAAAAAACTACGAGTTTCCTGAAATCTCAGCAAACCTTTTTTCTCCCAATCTTTATGATACTTCCATTTAATGATCAGTACACCAATCCCACTTGGCTCACCAAATTTCGTTCTTCTAGGTTAAACCGTTCCTTTACAGTAACCGTTTTCATGTTTAGGTTTCACTCTGTTTTCTCCTATATGGATACATGTAGTTGGAACTCTAAATCAAACACGGTTTGTGCTAGCTCTTTGAAACTTGGCATAATAATGTAGTTCCATGTTCTATGGCTATGGTTTCTGTCCTATGAAAGTAGCCCCAAGCAGAGTCTGACGAGAATCACTTTCATTGAAAGGGGTTGCCAGGATTCCAAAACACTACGAGTTTCCTGAAATCTCAGCAAACATTTTTTCACCCAATCTTGATGATACTTGCAGGTAAAGATCAGTACACCAGTCCCACTTGCCTCACCATATTTCGTTCTTCTAGGTTAAACCGTTCCTTTGCAGTAACCGTTTTCATGTTTAGGTTTCACTCTGTTTTCTCCTATATGGATACATGTATTTGGAACTCTAAATCAAACACGGTTTGTGCTAGCTCTTTGAAACTTGGCACAATAATGTAGTTCCAAGTTCTATGGCTATGGTTTGTGTCCTATGGAAGTAGCCCCAAGCAGAGACTGATGAGAATCACTTTCATTGAAAGGGTTGCCAAGCTTCCAAAAAACTACGAGTTTCCTGAATTCTCAGCAAACATTTTTTCACCCAATCTTGATGATACTTGCAAGTAATGATCAGTACACAAGTCCCACTTGGCTCACCAAATTTCGTTCTTGTAGTTTAAATCGTTCCTTTGCAGTAACCGTATTCATGTTTAGCTTCCACTCTGTTTTCTCCTATATAGATACATGTAGTTGGAACTGTAAATCAAACACGGTTTCTCCTACCACTTTGAAACTTGGCAAAATAATGTAGTTCCAAGTTCTATCGCTATGGTTTGTGACCTATGGAAGTAGCCCCAAGCAGAGACTGACGAGAATCACTTTCATTGAAAGGGGATTCCAAGCTTCCAAAAAAATACGACTTTCCTGAAATCTCAGCAAACATTTTTTCTCCCAATCTTTAAGATACTTCCATTTAATGATCAGTACACCAATCCCACGGGGCTCACCAAATTTCGTTCTTCTAGGTTAAACCGTTCCTTTGCAGTAACCGTTTTCATGTTTAGGTTTCACTCTGTTTTCTCCTATACGGATATATGTAGTTGGAAATCTAAATCAAAAACGGTTTGTGCTAGCTCTTTGAAACTTGGCACAATAATGTACTTCCAAGTTCTATGGCTATGGTTTGTGTCCTATGGAAGTAGCCCCAAGCAGAGACTGACGAGAATCACTTTCATTGAAAGGGGTTGCCAAGCTTCCAAAAAACTACGAGTTTCCTGAAATCTCAGCAAACATTTTTTCACCCAATCTTGATGATACTTCAGGTAATGATCAGTACACCAGTCGCACTTGGCTCACCAAATTTCGTTCTTCTAGGTGAAACCGTTCCTTTGCAGTAACCGTTTTCATTTTTTAGGTTTCACTCTGTTTTCTCCTATATGGATACATGTAGTTGGAACTCTAAATCAAACACGGTTTGTGCTAGCTCTATGAAACTTGGCACAATAATATAGTTCCAAGTTCTATCGCTATGGTTTGTGTCAGATGGAAGTAGCCCCAAGCAGAGACTGACGAGAATCACTTTCATTGAAAGGGGATTCCAAGCTTCCAAAAAACTACGAGTTTCCTGAAATCTCAGCAAACATTTTTTATCCCAATCTTTAAGATACTTCCATTTAATGATCAGTACTCCAATCCCACTGGGCTCACCATATTTCGTTCTTCTTGGTTAATCCGTTCCTTTGCAGTAACCGTTTTCATGTTTAGGTTTCACTCTGTTTTCTCCTATATGGATACATGTAGTTGGAACTCTAAATCAAACACGGTTTGTTCTAGCTCTTTGAAACTTGGCACAATAATGTAGTTCCAATTCTATGGCTATGATTTGTGTCCTATGGAAGTAGCCCCAAGCAGAGACTGACGAGAATCACTTTCATTGAAAGGGGTTGCCAAGCTTCCAAAAAACTACGAGTTTCCTGAAATCTCAGCAAATATTTTTTCACCCAATCTTGATGATACTTCCATTTAATGATCAGTACACCAATCCCACTTGGCTCACCAAATTTCGTTCTTCTAGGTTAAACCGTTACTTTGCAGCAACCGTTTTCATGTTTAGGATTCCCTCTGTTTTCTCCTATATGGATACATGTAGTTGGAACTCTAAATCAAACACGGTTTGTGCTAGCTCTTTGAAACTTGGCACAATAATGTAGTTCCAAGTTCTATCGCGATGTTTTGTGTCCTATTGAAGTAGCCCCAAGCAGAGACTGACGAGAATCACTCTCATTGAAAGGGGTTGCCAAGCTTCCAAAAAAATTCGAGTTTCCTGAAATCTCAGCAAACATTTTTTCACCCAATCTTGATGATACATCCATTTAGTGATCAGTACACCAATCCCAATGGCTCACGAAATTTCGTTCATCTAGGTTAAACCGTTCCTTTGCAGTAACCGTTTTCATGTTTAGGTTTCACTCTGTTTTCTCCTATATGGATAAATGTAGTTGGAACACTAAATCAAACACGGTTTGTGATAGCTCTTTGAAACTTGGCACAATAAGATAGTTCCAAGTTCTATAGCTATGGTTTGTGTTCTATGGAAGTAGCCCCAAGCAGAGACTGACGAGAATCACTTTCATTGAAAGGGGTTGCCAAGCTTCCAAAAAAGTACGAGTTTTCTGAAATCATCAAACATTTTTTCACCCAGTCTTGATGATACTTGCAGGTAATCATCAGTACACCAGTCCCACTTGGCTGACCAAATTTCGTTCTTCTAGGTTAAACCGTTCCTTTGCAGTAACCGTTTTCATGTTTAGGTTTCACTCTGTTTTCTCCTATATGGATACATGTTGTTGGAACTCTAAATCAAACACGGTTTGTGCTAGCTCTTTGAAACTTGGCACAATAATGTAGTTCCAAGTTCTATGGCTATGGTTTGTGTCCTATGGAAGTAGCCCCAAGAAGAGACTGACGAGAATCACTTTCATTGAAAGGGTTGCCAAGCTTCCAAAAAACTACGAGTTTCCGGAAATCTCAGCAAACATTTTTTCACCCAATCTTCATGATACTTGCAGGTAATGATCAGTACACCAATCCCAATGGCTCACGAAATTTCATTCTTCTAGGTTAAACCGTTCCTTTGCAGTAACCGTTTTCATGTTTAGGTTTCACTCTGTTTTCTCCTATATGAATACATGTAGTTGGAACTCTAAATCAAACACGGTTTGTGCTAGCTCTTTGAAACTTGGCAAAATAATGTAGTTCCAAGTTCTGTCTCTATGGTTTTGTGTCCTATGGAAGTAGCCCCAAGCAGAGACTGACGAGAATCACTTTCATTGAAAGGGGATGCCAAGCTTCCAAAAAACTACGAATTTCCTGAAATCTCAGCAAACATTTTTGCTCCCAATCTTGATGATACTTCCATAATGATCAGTACACCAATCCCACTTGGCTCACCAAATTTTGTTCTTCTAGGTTAAACCGTTCCTTTGCAGTAATCGTTTTCATGTTTAGGTTTCACTCTGTTTTCTCCTATATGGATACGTGTAGTTGGAACTCTAAATCAAACACGGTTTTTGCTACCTCTTTGAAACTTGGCACAATAATGTAGTTCCAAGTTCTATGGCTATGGTTTGTGTCCTATGGAAGTAGCCCCAAGCAGAGACTGACGAGAATCACTTTCATTGAAAGGGGTTGCCAAGCTACCAAAAAACTACGAGTTTGCTGAAATCTCAGCAAACATTTTTTCACCCAATCTTGATGATACATCCATTTAGTGATCAGTACACCAATCCCAATGGCTCACGAAATTTCGTTCTTCTAGGTTAAACCGTTCATTTGCAGTAACCGTTTTCATGTTTAGGTTTAACTCTGTTTTCTCCTATATGGATACATGTAGTTGGAACTCTACATCAAACACAGTTTGTGCTAGCTCTTTGAAACTTGGCACAATAATGTAGTTCCAAGTTCTATGGCTATGGTTTGTGTCCTATGGAAGTAGCCCCAAGCAGAGACTGACGAGAATCACTTTCATTGAAAGGGTTGCCAAGCTTCCAAAAAACTACGAGTTTCCTGAAATCTCAGCAAACATTTTTTCACCCAATCTTGATGATACTTGCAGGTAATGATCAGTACACCAGTCCCACTTGGCTCACCAAATTTCGTTCTTCTAGGTTAAACCGTTCCTTTGCGGTAACCTTTTTCATGTTTAGGTTTCACTCTGTTTTCTCCTATATGGATACATGTAGTTGGAACTCTAAATCAAACACGGTTTCTCCTAGCTCTTTGAAACTTGGCAAAATAATGTAGTTCCAAGTTCTATGGCTATGGTTTGTGTCCTATGGAAGTAGCCCCAAGCAGAGACTGACGAGAATCACTTTCATTGAAAGGGGTTGCCAGGATTCCAAAACACTACGAGTTTGCTGAAATCTCAGCAAACATTTTTTCACCCAATCTTGATGATACTTGCAGGTAAAGATCAGTACACCAGTCCCACTTGGCTCTCCAAATTTCGTTCTTCTAGGTTAAACCGTTCCTTTGCAGTAACCGTTTTCATGTTTAGGTTTCACTCTGATTTCTCCTATATGGATACATGTAGTTGGAACTCTACATCAAACACGGTTTGTGCTAGCTCTTTGAAACTTGGCACAATAATGTAGTTCCAAGTTCTATCACTATGGTTTGTGTCCTATGGAAGTAGCCCCAAGCAGAGACTGACGAGAATCACTTTCATTGAAAGGGGATTCCAAGCTTCCAAAAAACTACGAGTTTCCTGAAATCTCAGCAAACATTTTTTCTCCCAATCTTTAAGATACTTCCATTTAATGATCAGTACTCCAATCCCACTGGGCTCACCAAATTTCGTTCTTCTATGTTAAACCTTTGCTTTGCAGTAACCGTTTTCATGTTTAGGTTTCACTCTGTTTTCTCCTATATGGATACATGTAGTTGGAACTCTAAATCAAACACGGTTTGTGCTAGCTCTTTGAAACTTGGCACAATAATGTAGTTCCAAGTTCTATGGCTATGGTTTGTGTCCTATGGAAGTAGCCCCAAGCAGAGACTGACGAGAATCACTTTCATTGAAAGGGGTTGCCAAGCTTCCAAAAAACTACGAGTTTCCTGAAATCTCAGCAAACATTTTTTCACCCAATCTTGATGATACTTGCAGGTAATGATCAGTACACCATTCCCACTTGGCTCACCAAATTTCGTTCTTCTAGGTTAAACCGTTCCTTTGCGGTAACCGTTTTCATGTTTAGGTTTCACTCTGTTTTCTCCTATATGGATACATGTAGTTGGAACTCTAAATCAAACACAGTTTCTCCTAGCTCTTTGAAACTTGGCAAAATAATGTAGTTCCAAGTTCTATGGCTATGGTTTGTGTCCTATGGAAGTAGCCCCAAGCAGAGACTGACGAGAATCACTTTCATTGAAAGGGGTTGCCAGGATTCCAAAACACTACGAGTTTGCTGAAATCTCAGCAAACATTTTTTCACCCAATCTTGATGATACTTGCAGGTAAAGATCAGTACACCAGTCCCACTTGGCTCTCCAAATTTCGTTCTTCTAGGTTAAACCGTTCCTTTGCAGTAACCGTTTTCATGTTTAGGTTTCACTCTGATTTCTCCTATATGGATACATGTAGTTGGAACTCTACATCAAACACGGTTTGTGCTAGCTCTTTGAACTTGGCACAATAATGTAGTTCCAAGTTCTATCACTATGGTTTGTGTCCTATGGAAGTAGCCCCAAGCAGAGACTGACGAGAATCACTTTCATTGAAAGTGGTTGCCAAGCTTCCAAAAAACTACGAGTTTCCTGAAATCTCAGCAAACATTTTTTCACCCAATCTTGATGATACTTGCAGGTAATGATCAGTACACCAGTCCCACTTGGCTCACCAAATTTCGTTCTTCTAGGTTAAACCGTTCCTTTGCGGTAACCGTTTTCATGTTTAGGTTTCACTCTGTTTTCTCCTATATGGATACATGTAGTTGGAACTCTAAATCAAACACGGTTTCTCCTAGCTCTTTGAAACTTGGCACAATAATGTAGTTCCAAGTTCTATGGCTATGGTTTGTGTCCTATGGAAGTAGCCCCAAGCAGAGACTGACGAGAATCACTTTCATTGAAAGGGGTTGCCAGGATTCCAAAACACTACGAGTTTGCTGAAATCTCAGCAAACATTTTTTCACCCAATCTTGATGATACTTGCAGGTAAAGATCAGTACACCAGTCCCACTTGGCTCTCCAAATTTCGTTCTTCTAGGTTAAACCGTTCCTTTGCAGTAACCGTTTTCATGTTTAGGTTTCACTCTGATTTCTCCTATATGGATACATGTAGTTGGAACTCTAAATCAAACACGGTTTGTGCTAGCTCTTTGAAACTTGGCACAATAATGTAGCTCACAGTTCTATGGCTATCGTTTGTGTCCTATGGAAGTAGCCCCAAGCAGAGACTGACGAGAATCACTTTCATTGAAAGGGGTTACCAAGCTTCCAAAAAACTACGAGTTTCCTGAAATCTCAGCAAACCTTTTTTCTCCCAATCTTTATGATACTTCCATTTAATGATCAGTACACCAATCCCACTTGGCTCACCAAATTTCGTTCTTCTAGGTTAAACCGTTCCTTTACAGTAACCGTTTTCATGTTTAGGTTTCACTCTGTTTTCTCCTATATGGATACATGTAGTTGGAACTCTAAATCAAACACGGTTTGTGCTAGCTCTTTGAAACTTGGCATAATAATGTAGTTCCATGTTCTATGGCTATGGTTTCTGTCCTATGAAAGTAGCCCCAAGCAGAGTCTGACGAGAATCACTTTCATTGAAAGGGGTTGCCAGGATTCCAAAACACTACGAGTTTCCTGAAATCTCAGCAAACATTTTTTCACCCAATCTTGATGATACTTGCAGGTAAAGATCAGTACACCAGTCCCACTTGCCTCACCATATTTCGTTCTTCTAGGTTAAACCGTTCCTTTGCAGTAACCGTTTTCATGTTTAGGTTTCACTCTGTTTTCTCCTATATGGATACATGTATTTGGAACTCTAAATCAAACACGGTTTGTGCTAGCTCTTTGAAACTTGGCACAATAATGTAGTTCCAAGTTCTATGGCTATGGTTTGTGTCCTATGGAAGTAGCCCCAAGCAGAGACTGATGAGAATCACTTTCATTGAAAGGGTTGCCAAGCTTCCAAAAAACTACGAGTTTCCTGAATTCTCAGCAAACATTTTTTCACCCAATCTTGATGATACTTGCAAGTAATGATCAGTACACAAGTCCCACTTGGCTCACCAAATTTCGTTCTTGTAGTTTAAATCGTTCCTTTGCAGTAACCGTATTCATGTTTAGCTTCCACTCTGTTTTCTCCTATATAGATACATGTAGTTGGAACTGTAAATCAAACACGGTTTCTCCTACCACTTTGAAACTTGGCAAAATAATGTAGTTCCAAGTTCTATCGCTATGGTTTGTGACCTATGGAAGTAGCCCCAAGCAGAGACTGACGAGAATCACTTTCATTGAAAGGGGATTCCAAGCTTCCAAAAAAATACGACTTTCCTGAAATCTCAGCAAACATTTTTTCTCCCAATCTTTAAGATACTTCCATTTAATGATCAGTACACCAATCCCACGGGGCTCACCAAATTTCGTTCTTCTAGGTTAAACCGTTCCTTTGCAGTAACCGTTTTCATGTTTAGGTTTCACTCTGTTTTCTCCTATACGGATATATGTAGTTGGAAATCTAAATCAAAAACGGTTTGTGCTAGCTCTTTGAAACTTGGCACAATAATGTACTTCCAAGTTCTATGGCTATGGTTTGTGTCCTATGGAAGTAGCCCCAAGCAGAGACTGACGAGAATCACTTTCATTGAAAGGGGTTGCCAAGCTTCCAAAAAACTACGAGTTTCCTGAAATCTCAGCAAACATTTTTTCACCCAATCTTGATGATACTTCAGGTAATGATCAGTACACCAGTCGCACTTGGCTCACCAAATTTCGTTCTTCTAGGTGAAACCGTTCCTTTGCAGTAACCGTTTTCATTTTTTAGGTTTCACTCTGTTTTCTCCTATATGGATACATGTAGTTGGAACTCTAAATCAAACACGGTTTGTGCTAGCTCTATGAAACTTGGCACAATAATATAGTTCCAAGTTCTATCGCTATGGTTTGTGTCAGATGGAAGTAGCCCCAAGCAGAGACTGACGAGAATCACTTTCATTGAAAGGGGATTCCAAGCTTCCAAAAAACTACGAGTTTCCTGAAATCTCAGCAAACATTTTTTATCCCAATCTTTAAGATACTTCCATTTAATGATCAGTACTCCAATCCCACTGGGCTCACCATATTTCGTTCTTCTTGGTTAATCCGTTCCTTTGCAGTAACCGTTTTCATGTTTAGGTTTCACTCTGTTTTCTCCTATATGGATACATGTAGTTGGAACTCTAAATCAAACACGGTTTGTGCTAGCTCTTTGAAACTTGGCACAATAATGTAGTTCCAATTCTATGGCTATGATTTGTGTCCTATGGAAGTAGCCCCAAGCAGAGACTGACGAGAATCACTTTCATTGAAAGGGGTTGCCAAGCTTCCAAAAAACTACGAGTTTCCTGAAATCTCAGCAAATATTTTTTCACCCAATCTTGATGATACTTCCATTTAATGATCAGTACACCAATCCCACTTGGCTCACCAAATTTCGTTCTTCTAGGTTAAACCGTTACTTTGCAGCAACCGTTTTCATGTTTAGGATTCCCTCTGTTTTCTCCTATATGGATACATGTAGTTGGAACTCTAAATCAAACACGGTTTGTGCTAGCTCTTTGAAACTTGGCACAATAATGTAGTTCCAAGTTCTATCGCGATGTTTTGTGTCCTATTGAAGTAGCCCCAAGCAGAGACTGACGAGAATCACTCTCATTGAAAGGGGTTGCCAAGCTTCCAAAAAAATTCGAGTTTCCTGAAATCTCAGCAAACATTTTTTCACCCAATCTTGATGATACATCCATTTAGTGATCAGTACACCAATCCCAATGGCTCACGAAATTTCGTTCATCTAGGTTAAACCGTTCCTTTGCAGTAACCGTTTTCATGTTTAGGTTTCACTCTGTTTTCTCCTATATGGATAAATGTAGTTGGAACACTAAATCAAACACGGTTTGTGATAGCTCTTTGAAACTTGGCACAATAAGATAGTTCCAAGTTCTATAGCTATGGTTTGTGTTCTATGGAAGTAGCCCCAAGCAGAGACTGACGAGAATCACTTTCATTGAAAGGGGTTGCCAAGCTTCCAAAAAAGTACGAGTTTTCTGAAATCATCAAACATTTTTTCACCCAGTCTTGATGATACTTGCAGGTAATCATCAGTACACCAGTCCCACTTGGCTGACCAAATTTCGTTCTTCTAGGTTAAACCGTTCCTTTGCAGTAACCGTTTTCATGTTTAGGTTTCACTCTGTTTTCTCCTATATGGATACATGTTGTTGGAACTCTAAATCAAACACGGTTTGTGCTAGCTCTTTGAAACTTGGCACAATAATGTAGTTCCAAGTTCTATGGCTATGGTTTGTGTCCTATGGAAGTAGCCCCAAGAAGAGACTGACGAGAATCACTTTCATTGAAAGGGTTGCCAAGCTTCCAAAAAACTACGAGTTTCCGGAAATCTCAGCAAACATTTTTTCACCCAATCTTCATGATACTTGCAGGTAATGATCAGTACACCAATCCCAATGGCTCACGAAATTTCATTCTTCTAGGTTAAACCGTTCCTTTGCAGTAACCGTTTTCATGTTTAGGTTTCACTCTGTTTTCTCCTATATGAATACATGTAGTTGGAACTCTAAATCAAACACGGTTTGTGCTAGCTCTTTGAAACTTGGCAAAATAATGTAGTTCCAAGTTCTGTCTCTATGGTTTTGTGTCCTATGGAAGTAGCCCCAAGCAGAGACTGACGAGAATCACTTTCATTGAAAGGGGATGCCAAGCTTCCAAAAAACTACGAATTTCCTGAAATCTCAGCAAACATTTTTGCTCCCAATCTTGATGATACTTCCATAATGATCAGTACACCAATCCCACTTGGCTCACCAAATTTTGTTCTTCTAGGTTAAACCGTTCCTTTGCAGTAATCGTTTTCATGTTTAGGTTTCACTCTGTTTTCTCCTATATGGATACGTGTAGTTGGAACTCTAAATCAAACACGGTTTTTGCTACCTCTTTGAAACTTGGCACAATAATGTAGTTCCAAGTTCTATGGCTATGGTTTGTGTCCTATGGAAGTAGCCCCAAGCAGAGACTGACGAGAATCACTTTCATTGAAAGGGGTTGCCAAGCTACCAAAAAACTACGAGTTTGCTGAAATCTCAGCAAACATTTTTTCACCCAATCTTGATGATACATCCATTTAGTGATCAGTACACCAATCCCAATGGCTCACGAAATTTCGTTCTTCTAGGTTAAACCGTTCATTTGCAGTAACCGTTTTCATGTTTAGGTTTAACTCTGTTTTCTCCTATATGGATACATGTAGTTGGAACTCTACATCAAACACAGTTTGTGCTAGCTCTTTGAAACTTGGCACAATAATGTAGTTCCAAGTTCTATGGCTATGGTTTGTGTCCTATGGAAGTAGCCCCAAGCAGAGACTGACGAGAATCACTTTCATTGAAAGGGTTGCCAAGCTTCCAAAAAACTACGAGTTTCCTGAAATCTCAGCAAACATTTTTTCACCCAATCTTGATGATACTTGCAGGTAATGATCAGTACACCAGTCCCACTTGGCTCACCAAATTTCGTTCTTCTAGGTTAAACCGTTCCTTTGCGGTAAACTTTTTCATGTTTAGGTTTCACTCTGTTTTCTCCTATATGGATACATGTAGTTGGAACTCTAAATCAAACACGGTTTCTCCTAGCTCTTTGAAACTTGGCAAAATAATGTAGTTCCAAGTTCTATGGCTATGGTTTGTGTCCTATGGAAGTAGCCCCAAGCAGAGACTGACGAGAATCACTTTCATTGAAAGGGGTTGCCAGGATTCCAAAACACTACGAGTTTGCTGAAATCTCAGCAAACATTTTTCACCCAATCTTGATGATACTTGCAGGTAAAGATCAGTACACCAGTCCCACTTGGCTCTCCAAATTTCGTTCTTCTAGGTTAAACCGTTCCTTTGCAGTAACCGTTTTCATGTTTAGGTTTCACTCTGATTTCTCCTATATGGATACATGTAGTTGGAACTCTACATCAAACACGGTTTGTGCTAGCTCTTTGAAACTTGGCACAATAATGTAGTTCCAAGTTCTATCACTATGGTTTGTGTCCTATGGAAGTAGCCCCAAGCAGAGACTGACGAGAATCACTTTCATTGAAAGTGGTTGCCAAGCTTCCAAAAAACTACGAGTTTCCTGAAATCTCAGCAAACATTTTTTCAACCAATCTTGATGATACTTGCAGGTAATGATCAGTACACCAGTCCCACTTGGCTCACCAAATTTCGTTCTTCTAGGTTAAACCGTTCCTTTGCGGTAACCGTTTTCATGTTTAGGTTTCACTCTGTTTTCTCCTATATGGATACATGTAGTTGGAACTCTAAATCAAACACGGTTTGTGCTAGCTCTTTGAAACTTGGCACAATAATGTAGTTCCAAGTTCTATGGCTATGGTTTGTGTCCTATGGAAGTAGCCCCAAGCAGAGACTGACGAGAATCACATTCATTGAAAGGGTTGCCAAACTTCCAAAAAACTACGAGTTTCCTGAAATCTCAGCAAATATTTTTTCACCCAATCTTGATGATACTTGCAAGTAAAGATCAGTACACCAGTCCCACTTGGCTCACCAAATTTCGTTCTTCTAGGTTAAACCGTTCCTTTGCAGTAACCGTATTCATGTTTAGGTTCCACTCTGTTTTCTCCTATATGGATACATGTAGTTGGAAGTGTAAATCAAACACGGTTTGTCCTACCACTTTGAAACTTGGCAAAATAATGTAGTTCCAAGTTCTACCGCTATGGTTTGTGACCTATGGAAGTAGCCCCAAGCAGAGACTGACGAGAATCACTTTCATTGAAAGGGGATTCCAAGCTTCCAAAAAAATACGAGTTTCCTGAAATCTCAGCAAACATTTTTTCTCCCAATCTTTAAGATACTTCCATTTAATGATCAGTACACCAATCCCACGGGGCTCACCAAATTTCGATCTTCTAGGTTAAACCGTTCCTTTGCAGTAACCCTTTTCATGTTTAGGTTTCATTCTGATTTCTCCTATATGGATACATGTAGTTGGAACTCTACATCAAACACGGTTTGTGCTAGCTCTTTGAAACTTGGCACAATAATGTAGTTCCAAGTTCTATCACTATGGTTTGTGTCCTATGGAAGTAGCCCCAAGCAGAGACTGACGAGAATCACTTTCATTGAAAGGGGTTGCCAAGCTTCCAAAAAACTACGAGTTTCCTGAAATCTCAGCAAACATTTTTTCACCCAATCTTGATGATACTTGCAGGTAATGATCAGTACACCAGTCCCACTTTGCTCACCAAATTTCGTTCTTCTAGGTTAAACCGTTCCTTTGCGGTAACCGTTTTCATGTTTAGGTTTCACTCTGTTTTCTCCTATATGGATACATGTAGTTGGAACTCTAAATCAAACACGGTTTGTGCTAGCTCTTTGAAACTTGGCACAGTAATGTAGTTCCAAGTTCTATGGCTATGGTTTGTGTCCTGTGGAAGTTGCCCCAAGCAGAGACTGACGAGAATCACTTTCATTGAAAGGGGTTTCCAAGCTTCCAAAAAAATACGAGTTTCCTGAAATCTCAGCAAACATTTTTTCTCCCAATTTTTATGATACTTCCATTAAATAATCAGTACACCAATCCCACTTGGCTCACCAAATTTCGTTCTTCTAGGTTAAACCGTTCTTTGCAGTAACCGTTTAAATGTTTAGGTTTCACTCTGTTTTGTCCTATATGGATACATGTAGTTGGAACTCTAAATCAAACACGGTTTGTTGTAGCTCTTTGAAACTTGGCACAATAATGTAGCTCACAGTTCTATGGCTATCGTTTGGGTCCTATGGAAGTAGCCCCAAGCAGAGACTGACGAGAATCACTTTCATTGAAAGGGGTTACCAAGCTTCCAAAAAACTACGAGTTTCCTGAAATCTCAGCAAACATTTTTTCTCCCAATCTTTATGATACTTCCATTTAATGATCAGTACACCAATCCCACTTGGCTCACCAAATTTCGTTCTTCTAGGTTAAACCGTTCCTTTACAGTAACCGTTTTCATGTTTAGGTTTCACTCTGTTTTCTCCTATATGGATACATGTAGTTGGAACTCTAAATCAAACACGGTTTGTGCTAGCTCTTTGAAACTTGGCATAATAATGTAGTTCCATGTTCTATGGCTATGGTTTCTGTCCTATGAAAGTAGCCCCAAGCAGAGACTGACGAGAATCACTTTCATTGAAAGGGTTTGCCAGGATTCCAAAACACTACGAGTTTCCTGAAATCTCAGCAAACATTTTTTCACCCAATCTTGATGATACTTGCAGGTAAAGATCAGTACACCAGTCCCACTTGGCTCACCAAATTTCGTTCTTCTAGGTTAAACCGTTCCTTTGCAGTAACCGTTTTCATGTTTAGGTTTCACTCTGTTTTCTCCTATATGGATACATGTAGTTGGAACTCTAAATCAAACACGGTTTGTGCTAGCTCTTTGAAACTTGGCACAATAATGTAGTTCCAAGTTCTATGGCTATGGTTTGTGTCCTATGGAAGTAGCCCCAAGCAGAGACTGACGAGAATCACTTTCATTGAAAGGGTTGCCAAGCTTCCAAAAAACTACGAGTTTCCTGAATTCTCAGCAAACATTTTTTTCACCCAATCTTGATGATACTTGCAAGTAATGATCAGTACACAAGTCCCACTTGGCTCACCAAATTTCGTTCTTCTAGGTTAAACCGTTCCTTTGCAGTAACCGTATTCATGTTTAGGTTCCACTCTGTTTTCTCCTATATGGATACATGTAGTTGGAACTGTAAATCAAACACGGTTTGTCCTACCACTTTGAAACTTGGCAAAATAATGTAGTTCCAAGTTCTATCGCTATGGTTTGTGACCTATGGAAGTAGCCCCAAGCAGAGACTGACGAGAATCACTTTCATTGAAAGGGGATTCCAAGCTTCCAAAAACTACGAGTTTCCTGAAATCTCAGCAAACATTTTTTCTCCCAATCTTTAAGATACTTCCATTTAATGATCAGTACACCAATCCCACGGGGCTCACCAAATTTCGTTCTTCTATGTTAAACCTTTGCTTTGCAGTAACCGTTTTCATGTTTAGGTTTCACTCTGTTTTCTCCTATATGGATACATGTAGTTGGAACTCTAAATCAAACACGGTTTGTGCTAGCTGTTTGAAACTTGGCAAAATAATGTAGTTCCAAGTTCTATGGCTATGGTTTGTGTCCTATGGAAGTAGCCCCAAGCAGAGACTGACGAGAATCACTTTCATTAAAAGGGGTTGCCAAGCTTCCAAAAAACTACGAGTTTCCTGAAATCTCAGCAAACATTTTTTCACCCAATCTTGATGATACTTGCAGGTAATGAGCAGTACACCAGTCGCACTTGGCTCACCAAATTTCGTTCTTCTAGGTGAAACCGTTCCTTTGCAGTAACCGTTTTCATTTTTTAGGTTTCACTCTGTTTTCTCCTATATGGATACATGTAGTTGGAACTCTAAATCAAACACGGTTTGTGCTAGCTCTATGAAACTTGGCACAATAATATAGTTCCAAGTTCTATCGCTATGGTTTGTGTCAGATGGAAGTAGCCCCAAGCAGAGACTGACGAGAATCACTTTCATTGAAAGGGGATTCCAAGCTTCCAAAAAACTACGAGTTTCCTGAAATCTCAGCAAACATTTTTTCTCCCAATCTTTAAGATACTTCCATTTAATGATCAGTACTCCAATCCCACTGGGCTCACCAAATTTCGTTCTTCTATGTTAAACCTTTGCTTTGCAGTAACCGTTTTCATGTTTAGGTTTCACTCTGTTTTCTCCTATATGGATACATGTAGTTGGAACTCTAAATCAAACACGGTTTGTGCTCGCTCTTTGAAACTTGGCACAATAATGTAGTTCCAAGTTCTATGGCTATGGTTTGTGTCCTATGGAAGTAGCCCCAAGCAGAGACTGACGAGAATCACTTTCATTGAAAGGGGTTGCCAAGCTTCCAAAAAACTACGAGTTTCCTGAAATCTCAGCAAACATTTTTTCACCCAATCTTGATGATACTTGCAGGTAATGATCAGTACACCATTCCCACTTGGCTCACCAAATTTCGTTCTTCTAGGTTAAACCGTTCCTTTGCGGTAACCGTTTTCATGTTTAGGTTTCACTCTGTTTTCTCCTATATGGATACATGTAGTTGGAACTCTAAATGAAACACGGTTTCTCCTAGCTCTTTGAAACTTGGCAAAATAATGTAGTTCCAAGTTCTATGGCTATGGTTTGTGTCCTATGGAAGTAGCCCCAAGCAGAGACTGACGAGAATCACTTTCATTGAAAGGGGTTGCCAGGATTCCAAAACACTACGAGTTTGCTGAAATCTCAGCAAACATTTTTTCACCCAATCTTGATGATACTTGCAGGTAAAGATCAGTACACCAGTCCCACTTGGCTCTCCAAATTTCGTTCTTCTAGGTTAAACCGTTCCTTTGCAGTAACCGTTTTCATGTTTAGGTTTCACTCTGATTTCTCCTATATGGATACATGTAGTTGGAACTCTACATCAAACACGGTTTGTGCTAGCTCTTTGAACTTGGCACAATAATGTAGTTCCAAGTTCTATCACTATGGTTTGTGTCCTATGGAAGTAGCCCCAAGCAGAGACTGACGAGAATCACTTTCATTGAAAGTGGTTGCCAAGCTTCCAAAAAACTACGAGTTTCCTGAAATCTCAGCAAACATTTTTTCACCCAATCTTGATGATACTTGCAGGTAATGATCAGTACACCAGTCCCACTTGGCTCACCAAATTTCGTTCTTCTAGGTTAAATCGTTCCTTTGCAGTAACCGTATTCATGTTTAGGTTCCACTCTGTTTTCTCCTATATGGATACATGTAGTTGGAACTGTAAATCAAACACGGTTTGTCCTACCACTTTGAAACTTGGCAAAATAATGTAGTTCCAAGTTCTATCGCTATGGTTTGTGACCTATGGAAGTAGGCCCAAGCAGAGACTGACGAGAATCACTTTCATTGAAAGGGGATTCCAAGCTTCCAAAAAAATACGAGTTTCCTGAAATCTCAGCAAATATTTTTTCTCCCAATCTTTAAGATACTTCCATTTAATGATCAGTATACCAATCCCACGGGGCTCACCAAATTTCGTTCTTCTAGGTTAAACCGTTCCTTTGCAGTAACCGTTTTCATGTTTAGGTTTCACTCTGTTTTCTCCTATATGGATATATGTAGTTGGAAATCTAAATCAAACACGGTTTGTGCTAGCTCTTTGAAACTTGGCACAATAATGTAGTTCCAAGTTCTATGGCTATGGTTTGTGTCCTATGGAAGTAGCCCCAAGCAGAGACTGACGAGAATCACTTTCATTGAAAGGGGTTGCCAAGCTTCCAAAAAACTACGAGTTTCCTGAAATCTCAGCAAACATTTTTTCACCTAATCTTGATGATACTTGCAGGTAATGAGCAGTACACCAGTCGCACTTGGCTCACCAAATTTCGTTCTTCTAGGTGAAACCGTTCCTTTGCAGTAACCGTTTTCATTTTTTAGGTTTCACTCTGTTTTCTCCTATATGGATACATGTAGTTGGAACTCTAAATCAAACACGGTTTGTGCTAGCTCTATGAAACTTGGCACAATAATATAGTTCCAAGTTCTATCGCTATGGTTTGTGTCAGATGGAAGTAGCCCCAAGCAGAGACTGACGAGAATCACTTTCATTGAAAGGGGATTCCAAGCTTCCAAAAAACTACGAGTTTCCTGAAATCTCAGCAAACATTTTTTCTCCCAATCTTTAAGATACTTCCATTTAATGATCAGTACTCCAATCCCACTGGGCTCACCAAATTTCGTTCTTCTATGTTAAACCTTTGCTTTGCAGTAACCGTTTTCATGTTTAGGTTTCACTCTGTTTTCTCCTATATGGATACATGTAGTTGGAACTCTAAATCAAACACGGTTTGTGCTCGCTCTTTGAAACTTGGCACAATAATGTAGTTCCAAGTTCTATGGCTATGGTTTGTGTCCTATGGAAGTAGCCCCAAGCAGAGACTGACGAGAATCACTTTCATTGAAAGGGGTTGCCAAGCTTCCAAAAAACTACGAGTTTCCTGAAATCTCAGCAAACATTTTTTCACCCAATCTTGATGATACTTGCAGGTAATGATCAGTACACCATTCCCACTTGGCTCACCAAATTTCGTTCTTCTAGGTTAAACCGTTCCTTTGCGGTAACCGTTTTCATGTTTAGGTTTCACTCTGTTTTCTCCTATATGGATACATGTAGTTGGAACTCTAAATCAAACACGGTTTCTCCTAGCTCTTTGAAACTTGAAAAATAATGTAGTTCCAAGTTCTATGGCTATGGTTTGTGTCCTATGGAAGTAGCCCCAAGCAGAGACTGACGAGAATCACTTTCATTGAAAGGGGTTGCCAGGATTCCAAAACACTACGAGTTTGCTGAAATCTCAGCAAACATTTTTCACCCAATCTTGATGATACTTGCAGGTAAAGATCAGTACACCAGTCCCACTTGGCTCTCCAAATTTCGTTCTTCTAGGTTAAACCGTTCCTTTGCAGTAACCGTTTTCATGTTTAGGTTTCACTCTGATTTCTCCTATATGGATACATGTAGTTGGAACTCTACATCAAACACGGTTTGTGCTAGCTCTTTGAACTTGGCACAATAATGTAGTTCCAAGTTCTATCACTATGGTTTGTGTCCTATGGAAGTAGCCCCAAGCAGAGACTGACGAGAATCACTTTCATTGAAAGTGGTTGCCAAGCTTCCAAAAAACTACGAGTTTCCTGAAATCTCAGCAAACATTTTTTCACCCAATCTTGATGATACTTGCAGGTAATGATCAGTACACCAGTCCCACTTGGCTCACCAAATTTCGTTCTTCTAGGTTAAACCGTTCCTTTGCGGTAACCGTTTTCATGTTTAGGTTTCACTCTGTTTTCTCCTATATGGATACATGTAGTTGGAACTCTAAATCAAACACGGTTTCTCCTAGCTCTTTGAAACTTGGCACAATAATGTAGTTCCAAGAAGTTCTATGGCTATGGTTTGGGTCCTATGGAAGTAGCCCCAAGCAGAGACTGACGAGAATCACTTTCATTGAAAGGGGTTGCCAGGATTCCAAAACACTACGAGTTTGCTGAAATCTCAGCAAACATTTTTTCACCCAATCTTGATGATACTTGCAGGTAAAGATCAGTACACCAGTCCCACTTGGCTCTCCAAATTTCGTTCTTCTAGGTTAAACCGTTCCTTTGCAGTAACCGTTTTCATGTTTAGGTTTCACTCTGATTTCTCCTATATGGATACATGTAGTTGGAACTCTACATCAAACACGGTTTGTGCTAGCTCTTTGAAACTTGGCACAATAATGTAGTTCCAAGTTCTTTCACTATGGTTTGTGTCCTATGGAAGTAGCCCCAAGCAGAGACTGACGAGAATCACTTTCATTGAAAGTGGTTGCCAAGCTTCCAAAAACTACGAGTTTCCTGAAATCTCAGCAAACATTTTTTCACCCAATCTTGATGATACTTGCAGGTAATGATCAGTACACCAGTCCCACTTGGCTCACCAAATTTCGTTCTTCTAGGTTAAACCGTTCCTTTGCGGTAACCGTTTTCATGTTTAGGTTTCACTCTGTTTTCTCCTATATGGATACATGTAGTTGGAACTCTAAATCAAACATGGTTTGTGCTAGCTCTTTGAAACTTGGCACAATAATGTAGTTCCAAGTTCTATGGCTATGGTTTGTGTCCTATGGAAGTAGCCCCAAGCAGAGACTGACGAGAATCACATTCATTGAAAGGGTTGCCAAACTTCCAAAAAACTACGAGTTTCCTGAAATCTCAGCAAATATTTTTTCACCCAATCTTGATGATACTTGCAAGTAAAGATCAGTACACCAGTCCTACTTGGCTCACCAAATTTCGTTCTTCTAGGTTAAACCGTTCCTTTGCAGTAACCGTATTCATGTTTAGGTTCCACTCTGTTTTCTCTTATATGGATACATGTAGTTGGAAGTGTAAATCAAACACGGTTTGTCCTACCACTTTGAAACTTGGCAAAATAATGTAGTTCCAAGTTCTACCGCTATGGTTTGTGACCTATGGAAGTAACCCCAAGCAGAGACTGAAGAGAATCACTTTCATAGAAAGGGGATTCCAAGCTTCCAAAAAAATACGAGTTTCCTGAAATCTCAGCAAACATTTTTTCTCCCAATCTTTAAGATACTTCCATTTAATGATCAGTACACCAATCCCACGGGGCTCACCAAATTTCGATCTTCTAGGTTAAACCGTTCCTTTGCAGTAACCGTTTTCATGTTTAGGTTTCACTCTGTTTTCTCCTATATGGATATATGTAGTTGGAAATCTAAATCAAACACGGTTTGTGCTAGCTCTTTGAAACTTGGCACAATAATGTATTTCCAAGTTCTATGGCTATGGTTTGTGTCCTATGGAAGTAGCCCCAAGCAGAGACTGACGAGAATCACTTTCATTGAAAGGGGTTGCCAAGCTTCCAAAAAACTACGAGTTTCCTGAAATCTCAGCAAACATTTTTTCACCCAATCTTGATGATACTTGCAGGTAATGATCAGTACACCAGTCGCACTTGGCTCACCAAATTTCGTTCTTCTAGGTTAAACCTTTCCTTTGCAGTAACCGTTTTCATGTTTAGGTTTCACTCTGTTTTCTCCTATATGGATACATGTAGTTGGAACTCTAAATCAAACACGGTTTGTGCTACCTCTATGAAACTTGGCACAATAATATAGTTCCAAGTTCTATCGCTATGGTTGGTGTCAGATGGAAGTAGCCCCAAGCAGAGACTGACCAGAATCACTTTCGTTGAAAGGGGATTCCAAGCGTCCAAAAAACTACGAGTTTCCTGAAATCTTAGCAAACATTTTTTCTCCCAATCTTTAAGATACTTCCATTTAATGATCAGTACACCAATCCCACTGGGCTCACCAAATTTCGTTCTTCTAGGTTAAACCGTTCCTTTGCAGTAACCGTTTTCATGTTTAGGTTTCACTCTGTTTTCTCCTATATGGATACATGTAGTTGGAACTCTACATCAAACACGGTTTGTGCTAGCTCTTTGAAACTTGGCACAATAATGTAGTTCCAAGTTCTATAGCTATGGTTTGTGTCCTATGGAAGTAGCCCCAAGCAGAGACTGACGAGAATCACTTTCATTGAAAGTGGTTGCCAAGCTTCCAAAAAACTACGAGTTTCCTGAAATCTCAGCAAACATTTTTTCACCCAATCTTGATGATACTTGCAGGTAATGATCAGTACACCAGTCGCACTTGGCTCACCAAATTTCGTTCTTCTAGGTTAAACCGTTCCTTTGCGGTAACCGTTTTCATGTTTAGGTTTCACTCTGTTTTCTCCTATATGGATACATGTAGTTGGAACTCTAAATCAAACACGGTTTGTGCTAGCTCTTTGAAACTTGGCACAATAATGTAGTTCCAAGTTCTATGGCTATGGTTTGTGTCCTATGGAAGTAGCCCCAAGCAGAGACTGACGAGAATCACTTTCATTGAAATGGTTGCCAAGCTTCCAAAAAAGTACGAGTTTCCTGAAATCTCAGCAAATATTTTTTCACCCAATCTTGATGATACTTGCAAGTAATGATCAGTACACCCGTCCCACTTGGCTCACCAAATTTCGTTCTTCTAGGTTAAACCGTTCCTTTGCAGTAACCGTATTCATGTTTAGGTTCCACTCTGTTTTCTCCTATATGGATACATGTAGTTGGAACTGTAAATCAAACACGGTTTGTCCTACCACTTTGAAACTTGGCAAAATAATGTAGTTCCAAGTTCTATCACTATGGTTTGTGACCTATGGAAGTAGCCCCAAGCAGAGACTGACGAGAATCACTTTCATTGAAAGGGGATTCCAAGCTTCCAAAAAAATACGAGTTTCCTGAAATCTCAGCAAACATTTTTTCTCCCAATCTTTAAGATACTTCCATTTAATGATCAGTACACCAATCCCACGGGGCTCACCAAATTTCGTTCTTCTAGGTTAAACCGTTCCTTTGCAGTAACCGTTTTCATGTTTAGGTTTCACTCTGTTTTCTCCTATATGAATATATGTAGTTGGAAATCTAAATCAAACACGGTTTGTGCTAGCTCTTTGAAACTTGGCACAATAATGTAGTTCCAAGTTCTATGGCTATGATTTGTGTCCTATGGAAGTAGCCCCAAGCAGAGACTGACGAGAATCACTTTCATTGAAAGGGGTTGCCAAGCTTCCAAAAAACTACGAGTTTCCTGAAATCTCAGCAAACATTTTTTCACCCAATCTTGATGATACTTGCAGGTAATGATCAGTACACCAGTCCCACTTGGCTCACCAAATTTCGTTCTTCTAGGTTAAACCGTTCCTTTGCGGTAACCGATTTCATGTTTAGGTTTCACTCTGTTTTCTCCTATATGGATACATGTAGTTGGAACTCTAAATCAAACACGGTTTGTGCTAGCTCTTTGAAACTTGGCACAATAATGTAGTTCCAAGTTCTATGGCTATGGTTTGTGTCCTATGGAAGTAGCCCCAAGCAGAGACTGACGAGAATCACTTTCATTGAAAGGGTTGCCAAGCTTCCAAAAAAGTACGAGTTTCCTGAAATCTCAGCAAATATTTTTTCACCCAATCTTGATGATACTTGCAAGTAATGATCAGTACACCAGTCCCACTTGGATCACCAAATTTCGTTCTTCTAGGTTAAACCGTTCCTTTGCAGGAACCGTTTTCATGTTTAGGTTTCACTCTGTTTTCTCCTATATGGGTACATGTAGTTGGAACTCTAAATCAAACACGGTTTGTGCTAGCTCTTTGAAACTTGGCACAATAATGTAGTTCCAAGTTCTATGGCTATGGTTTGTGTCCTATGGAAGTAGCCCCAAGCAGAGACTGACGAGAATCACTTTCATTGAAATGGTTGCCAAGCTTCCAAAAAAGTACGAGTTTCCTGAAATCTCAGCAAATATTTTTTCACCCAATCTTGATGATACTTGCAAGTAATGATCAGTACACCCGTCCCACTTGGCTCACCAAATTTCGTTCTTCTAGGTTAAACCGTTCCTTTGCAGTAACCGTATTCATGTTTAGGTTCCACTCTGTTTTCTCCTATATGGATACATGTAGTTGGAACTGTAAATCAAACACGGTTTGTCCTACCACTTTGAAACTTGGCAAAATAATGTAGTTCCAAGTTCTATCACTATGGTTTGTGACCTATGGAAGTAGCCCCAAGCAGAGACTGACGAGAATCACTTTCATTGAAAGGGGATTCCAAGCTTCCAAAAAAATACGAGTTTCCTGAAATCTCAGCAAACATTTTTTCTCCCAATCTTTAAGATACTTCCATTTAATGATCAGTACACCAATCCCACGGGGCTCACCAAATTTCGTTCTTCTAGGTTAAACCGTTCCTTTGCAGTAACAGTTTTCATGTTTAGGTTTCACTCTGTTTTCTCCTATATGAATATATGTAGTTGGAAATCTAAATCAAACACGGTTTGTGCTAGCTCTTTGAAACTTGGCACAATAATGTAGTTCCAAGTTCTATGGCTATGATTTGTGTCCTATGGAAGTAGCCCCAAGCAGAGACTGACGAGAATCACTTTCATTGAAAGGGGTTGCCAAGCTTCCAAAAAACTACGAGTTTCCTGAAATCTCAGCAAACATTTTTTCACCCCAATCTTGATGATACTTGCAGGTAATGATCAGTACACCAGTCCCACTTGGCTCACCAAATTTCGTTCTTCTAGGTTAAACCGTTCCTTTGCGGTAACCGATTTCATGTTTAGGTTTCACTCTGTTTTCTCCTATATGGATACATGTAGTTGGAACTCTAAATCAAACACGGTTTGTGCTAGCTCTTTGAAACTTGGCACAATAATGTAGTTCCAAGTTCTATGGCTATGGTTTGTGTCCTATGGAAGTAGCCCCAAGCAGAGACTGACGAGAATCACTTTCATTGAAAGGGTTGCCAAGCTTCCAAAAAAGTACGAGTTTCCTGAAATCTCAGCAAATATTTTTTCACCCAATCTTGATGATACTTGCAAGTAATGATCAGTACACCAGTCCCACTTGGATCACCAAATTTCGTTCTTCTAGGTTAAACCGTTCCTTTGCAGGAACCGTTTTCATGTTTAGGTTTCACTCTGTTTTCTCCTATATGGGTACATGTAGTTGGAACTCTAAATCAAACACGGTTTGTGCTAGCTCTTTGAAACTTGGCAAAATAATGTAGTTCCAAGTTCTATCGCTATGGTTTGTGTCCTATGGAAGTAGCCCCAAGCAGAGACTGACGAGAATCACTTTCATTGAAAGGGGTTGCCAAGCTTCCAAAAAACTACGAGTTTCCTGAAATCTCAGCCATCATTTTTTCTCCCAATCTTTATGATACTTCCATTTAATGATCAGTACACCAATCCCACTTGGCTCACCAAATTTCGCTCTTGTATGTTAAACCTTTGCTTTGCAGTAACCGTTTTCATGTTTAGGTTTAACTTTGTTTTCTCCTATATGGATACATGTAGTTGGAACTCTAAATCAAACACGGTTTGTGCTAGCTCTTTGAAACTTGGCACAATAATGTAATTCCAAGTTCTATGGCTATGGTTTGTGTCCTATGGAAGTAGCCCCAAGCAGAGACTGACGAGAATCACTTTCATTGAAAGGGGTTTCCAAGCTTCCAAAAAACTACGAGTTTCCTGAAGTCTCAGCAATCATTTTTTCTCCCAATCCTTATGATACTTCCATTTAATGATCAGTACACCAATCCCACTTGGCTCACCAAATTTCGTTCTTCTATGTTAAACCTTTGCTTTGCAGTAACCGTTTTCATGTTTAGGTTTCACTCTGTTTTCTCCTATATGGATACATGTTGTTGGAACTCTAAATCAAACTCGGTTTGTGCTAGCTTTTGAAACCTGGCACAATAATGTAATTCCAAGTTCTATGGCTATGGTTTGTGTCCTATGGAAGTAGCCCCAAGCAGAGACTGACGAGAATCACTTTCATTGAAAGGGGTTGCCAAGCTTCCAAAAAACTACGAGTTTACTGAAATCTCAGCAAACATTTTTTTCACCCAAACTTGATGATACTTCCATTTAATGATCAGTACAGCAGTCCCACTTGGCTGACAAAATTTCGTTCTTCTAGGTTAAACCGTTCCTTTGCAGTAACCGTTTTCATGTTTAGGTTTCACTCTGTTTTCTCCTATATGGATACATGTAGTTGGAACTCTAAATCAAACACGGTTTTTGCTAGCTCTTTGAAACTTGGCACAATAATATAGTTCCAAGTTCTATGGCTATGGTTTGTGTCCTATGGAAGTAGCCCCAAGCAGAGACTGACGAGAATCACTTTCATTGAAAGGGGTTGCCAAGCTTCCCAAAAACTACGAGTTTCCAGAAATCTCAGCAATCATTTTTTCACCCAATCTTGATGATAATTCCACTTAATGATGAGTACACCAATCCCACTTGGCTCACCAAATTTCGTTCATCTGATTTAAACCGTTCCTTTGCAGTAACCGTTTCCATATTTAGGTTTCACTCTGTTTTCTTCTATATGGATACATGTAGTTGGAACTCTAAATCAAACACGGTTTGTGCTAGCTCTTTGAAAACTTGGCACAATAATGTAGTTCCAAGTTCTATCGCGATGGTTTGTGTCCTATTGAAGTAGCCCCAAGCAGGGACTGACGAGAATCACTTTCATTGAAAGGGGTTGCCAAGCTTCCAAAAAACTACGAGTTCTCTGAAATCTCAACAAAAATTTTTTCACCCAATCTTGATGATACTTGCTGCTAAAGATCAGTACACCAGTCCCACTTGGCTCACCAAATTTCGTTCTTCTAGGTTAAACCGTTCCTTTGCAGGAACCGTTTTCATGTTTAGGTTTCACTCTGTTTGCTCCTATATGGGTACATGTAGTTGGAACTCTAAATCAAACACGGTTTGTGCTAGCTCTTTGAAACTTGGCACAATAATGTAGTTCCAAGTTCTATCGCTATGGTTTGTGTCCAATGGAAGTAGCCCCAAGCAGAGACTGACGAGAATCACTTTCATTTAAAGGGGTTGCCAAGCTTCCAAAATCTACGAGTTTCCTGAAATCTCAGCAAACATTTTTTCACCCAATCATGATGATACTTGCAGGTAATGATCAGTACACCAGTCCCACTTGGATCACCAAATTTCGTTCTTCTTGGTTAAACCGTTCCTTTGCAGTAACCGTTTTCATGTTTAGGATTCACTCTGTTTTCTCCTATATGGATACATGTAGTTGGAACTCTAAATCAAACACGGTTTGTGCTAGCTCTTTGAAACTTGGCACAATAATGTATTTCCAAGTTCTATCGCGATGGTTTGTGTCCTATGGAAGTAGCCCCAAGCAGAGACTGACGAGAATCACTTTCATTGAAAGGGGTTGCCAAGCTTCCAAAAAACTACGAGTTTCCTGAAATCTCAGCAATCATTTTTTCACCCAATCTTGATGATACTTCCATTTAATGATCAGTACACCAATCCCACTTGGCTCAACAAATTTCGTTCTTCTGAGTTAAACCGTTCCTTTGCAGTAACCGTTTCCATGTTTAGGTTTCACTCTGTTTTCTTCTATATGGATACATGTAGTTGAAACTCTAAATCAAACACGGTTTGTGCTACCTCTTTGAAACTTGGCACAATAATGTAGTTCCAAGTTCTATCGCTATGGTTTGTGTCCTATTGAAGTAGCCCCAAGAAGAGACTGACGAGATTCACTTTCATTGAAAGGGGTTGCCAAGCTTCCATAAAAGTACGAGTTTCCTGAAATCTCAACAAAAATTTTTTCACCCAATCTTGATGATACTTGCAGGTAATGATCAGTACAAAAGTCCCACTTGGCTCACCAAATTTCGTTCTTCTAGGTTAAACCGTTCCTATGCAGTAACCGTTTTCATGTTTAGGTTTCACTCTGTTTTCTCCTATATGGGTAAATGTAGTTGGAACTCTAAATCAAACATGGTTTGTGCTAGCTCTTTGAAACGTGGGAAAATAATGTAGTTCCAAGTTCTATGGTTATGGTTTGTGTCCTATGGAAGTAGCCCCAAGGAGAGACTGACGAGAATCACTTTCATTGAAAGGGGTTGCCAAGCTTCCAAAAAACTACGAGTTTCCTGAAATCTCAGCAAACAGTTTTTCACTCAATCTGGATGATACTTGCAGGTAATGATCAGTACACCAGTCCCACTTGGCTGACCAAATTTCGTTCTTCTAGGTTAAACCGTTCCTTTGCAGTAACCGTTTTCATGTTTAGGATTCACTCTGTTTTCTCCTATATGGATACATGTATTTGGAACTCTAAATCAAACACGGTTTGTGCTAGCTCTTTGAAACCTGGCACAATAATGTAATTCCAAGTTCTATGGCTATGGTTTGTGTCCTATGGAAGTAGCCCCATGGAGAGACTGACGAGAATCACTTTCATTGAAAGGGGTTACCAAGCTTCCAAAAAACTACGAGTTTCCTGAAATCTCAGCAATCATTTTTTCTCCCAATCTTTATGATACTTCCATTTAATGATCAGTACAACAATCCCACTTGGCTCACCAAATTTCGTTCTTCTATGTTAAACCTTTGCTTTGCAGTAACCGTTTTCATGTTTACCTTTCACTCTGTTTTCTCCTATATGGATACATGTAGTTGGAACTCTAAATCAAACACGGTTTGTGCTAGCTCTTTGAAACCTGGCACAATAATGTAATTCCAAGTTCTATGGCTATGGTTTGTGTCCTATGGAAGTAGCCCCAAGCAGAGACTGACGAGAATCACTTTCATTGAAAGGGGTTGCCAGCTTCCAAAAACTACGAGTTTCCTGAAATCTCAGCAAACATTTTTTGACCCAATCATGATGATACTTGCAGGTAATGATCAGTACACCAGTCCCACTTGGCTCACCGAATTTCGTTCTTCTAGGTTAAACCGTTCCTTTGCAGGAACCGTTTTCATGTTTAGGTTTCACTCTGTTTTCTTCTATATGGATACATGTAGTTGGAACACTAAATCAAATATGTTTTGTGCTAGCTCTTTGTAACATGGCACAATAATGTAGTTCCACGTTGTATCGCTTTGGTTTGTGTCCTATGGAAGTATCCCCAAGCAAGGACTGACGAGAATCACTTTCATTCAAAGGTGTTGCCAAGCTTCCAAAAAACTACGAGTGTCCTGAAATCTCAGCAAACATTTTTTCACCCCATCTTGATGATACTTCCATTTAATGATCAGTACACCAATCCCACTATGCTCAACAAATTTCGTTCTATTCGGTTAAACCGTTGCTTTGGAGTAACCGTTTTCATGTTTAGGTTTCACTCTGATTTCTCCTATATGGATACATGTAGTTGGAACTCTAAATCAAACACCGTTTGTGCTAGCTCTTTGAAACTTTGCACAATAATGTAGTTCCAAGTTCTATGGCTATGGTTTGTGTCCAAAGGAAGTAGCCCCAAGCAGAGACTGATGAGAATCACTTTCATTGAAAGGGGTTGCCAAGCTTCCAAAAAACTACGAGTTTCCTGAAATCTCAGCTTACATTTTTTCTCCCAATCTTGATGATAATTGCAGGTAATGATCAGTACACCAGTCCCACTTGGCTCACCAAATTTCTTTCTTCTAGGTTAAACCATTGATTTGCAGTAACTGTTTTCAAGTTTAGGTTTCACTCTGTTTTCTCCTATATGGATACATGTTGTTGGAACTCTAAATCAAACACGGTTTGTGCTAGCTCTTTGAAACTTGGCACAATAATGTAGTTCCAAGTTCTATGGCTATGGTTTGTGTCCTATGGAAGTAGCCCGAAGCAGAGACTGACGAGAATCACTTTCATTGAAAGGGGTTGCCAAGCTTCCAAAAAACTACGAGTTTCCTGAAATCTCAGCAAACATTTTTTCACCCAATCATGATGTTACTTGCAGGTAATGATCAGTACACCAGTCCCACTTGGCTGACCAAATTTCGTTCTTCTAGGTTAAACCGTTCCTTTGCAGTAACCGTTTTCATGTTTAGGTTCACTCTGTATTCTCCTATATGGATACATGTAGTTGGAACTCTAAATCAAACACGGTTTGTGCTAGCTCTTTGAAACTTGGCACAATAATGTAGTTCCAAGTTGTATCGCTTTGGTTTGTGTCCTATGGAAGTATCCCCAGGCAAGGACTGACGAGAATCACTTTCATTGAAAGGGGTTGCCAAGCTTCCAAAAAACTACGAGTTTCCTGAAATCTCAGCAAACATTTTTTCACCCCATCTTGATGATACTTCCACTTAATGATCAGTACACCAATCCAATTTGGATCACCAAATTTCGTTCTTCTAGATTACACCGTTCCTTTGCAGTAACCGTTTTCATGTTTAGGTTTCACTGTGTTTTCTCCTATATGGATACAAGTAGTTGGAACTCTAAATCAAACACGGTTTGTTGTACCTCTTTGAAACTTTGCACAATCACTTTCATTCAAAGGGGTTACCAAGCTTCCAAAAACTACGAGTTTCCTGAAATCTCAGCAAACATTTTTTCACCCCATCTTGATGATACTTCCATTTAATGATCAGTACACCAATCCCACTATGCTCAACAAATTTCGTTCTTCGCGGTTAAACCGTTGCTTTGCAGTAACCGTTTTCATGTTTAGGTTTCACTCTGATTTCTCCTATATGGATACATGTTGTTGGAACTCTAAATCAAACACGGTTTGTGCTAGCTCTTTGAAACCTGGCACAATAATGTAATTCCACGTTCTAAGGCTATGGTTTGTGTCCTATGGAAGTAGCCCCATGGAGAGACTGACGAGAATCACTTTCATTGAAAGGGGTTACCAAGCTTCCAAAAAACTACGAGTTTCCTGAAATCTCAGCATACATTTTTTCACCCAATCTTGATGATACTGGCAGGTAGTATCAGTACACCAATCCCACTTGGCTCACCAAACTTCGATCTTCTAGTTTAAACCGTTCCTTTGCAGTAACCGTTTTCATGTTTAGGTTTCACTCTGTTTTCTCCTATATGGATACATGTAGTTGGAACTCTAAATCAAACACGGTTTGTGCTAGCTCTTTGAAACTTGGCACAATAATATAGTTCCAAGTACTATGGTTATGGGTTGTGTGCTATTGAAGTAGCTCCAAGCAGAGACTGACGAGAATCTCATTCATTGAAAGGGGTTGCAAAGCTTCCAAAAAACTACGAGTTTCCTGAAATCTCAGCAAATATTTTTTCACCCAATCTTGATGATACTTCCATTTAATGATCAGTACACCAGTCCGACTTGGCTCACCAAATTTCTTTCTTCTAGGTTAAACCCTTCCTTTGCAGGAACCGTTTTCATGTTTAGGTTTCACGGTGTTTTCTCCTATATCGATACATGTAGTTGGAACTCTAAATCAAACACGGTTTGTGCTACCTCTGTGAAACTTGGCACAATAATGTAGTTCCAAGTTCTATGGTTATGGTTTGTGTCCTATGGAAGTAGCCCGAAGCAGAGACTGACGAGAATCACTTTCATTGAAAGGGGTTGCCAAGCTTCAAAAAACTACGAGTTTCCTGAAATCTCAAAAAACATTTTTTCACCCAATATTGATGATACTTCCATTTAATGATCTGTACACCAATCCCACTAGGCTCACAAAATTTCGTTTTTCTAGGTTAAACCGTTGCTTTGCAGTAACCGTTTTCATGTTTAGGTTTCACTCTGTTTTCTCCTATATGGATACATGTATTTTGGAACTCTAAATCAAAAACGGTTTGTGCTAGCTCTTTGAAACTTGGCACAATAATGTAGTTCCATGTTCTATGGCTATGGTTTGTGTCCTATGGAAGTAGCCCCAAGCAGAGACTGACGAGAATCCCTTTCATTGAAAGGGGTTGCCAAGCTTCCAAAAAACTACGAGTTTCTTGAAATCTCAGCAAACATTTTTTCACCCAATCTTGATGATACTTGCAGGTAATGATCAGTACACCAGTCCCACTTGGCTCACCAAATTTCGTTCTTCTAGGTTAAACCGTTCCTTTGCAGGAACCGTTTTCATGTTTAGGTTTCACTCTGTTTTCTCCTATATGGATACATGTAGTTGGAACTCTAAATCAAACACGGTTTTTGCTACCTCTTTGAAACTTGGCACAATAATTTAGTTCCAAGTTCTATGGTTATGGTTTGTGTCCTATGGAAGTTGCCCCAAGCAGAGACTGACGAGAATCACTTTCATTGAAAGGGGTTGCCAAGCTTCCAAAAAACTACGAGTTTCCTGAAATCTCAGCAAACATATTTTCACACAATCGTGATGGTACTTGCAGGTAATGATCAGTACACCAGTCCCAATTGGCTCACCAAATTTCGTTCTGCTAGGTTAAAGTGTTCCTTTGCAGGAACCATTTTCATGTTTAGGTATCACTCTGTTTTCTCCTATATGGATACATGTAGTGTGAACTCTAAATCAAACACGGTTTGTGCTAGCTCTTTGAAACTTGGCAAAATAATGTAGTTCCAAGTTCTATCGCAATGTTTTGTGTCCTATTGAAGTAGCCCCAGGCAAAGACTGACGAGAATCACTTTCATTGAAAGGGGTTGCCAAGCTTCCAAAAAACTACGAGATTCCTGAAATCTCAGCAAACATTTTTTCACCCCATCTTGATGATACTAGCAGGTAATGATCAGTACACCAGTCCCACTTGGCTCACCGAATTTCGTTTCTTCTAGGTTAAACCGTTTCTTTGCAGGAACCGTTTTCATGTTTAGGTTTCACTCTGTTTTCTTCTATATGGATACATGTAGTTGGAACACTAAATCAAATACGGTTTGTGCTAGCTCTTTGTAACTTGGCACAATAATGTAGTTCCAAGTTGTATTGCTTTGGATTGTGTCCTATGGAAGTATCCCCAAGCAAGGACTGACGAGAATCACTTTCATTCAAAGGGGTTGCCAAGCTTCCAAAAAACTACGAGTGTCCTGAAATCTCAGCAAACATTTTTTCACCCCATCTTGATGATACTTCCATTTAATGATCAGTACACCAATCCCACTATGCTCAACAAATTTCGTTCTTCTCGGTTAAACCGTTGCTTTGCAGTAACCGTTTTCATGTTTAGGTTTCACTCTGATTTCTCCTATATGGATACATGTAGTTGGAACTCTAAATCAAACACCGTTTGTGCTAGCTCTTTGAAACTTTGCACAATAATGTAGTTCCAAGTTCTATGGCTATGGTTTGTGTCCTATGGAAGTAGCCCCAAGCAGAGACTGATGAGAATCACTTTCATTGAAAGGGGTTGCCAAGCTTCCAAAAAACTACGAGTTTCCTGAAATCTCAGCAAACATTTTTTCACCCAATCGTGATGGTACTGGCAGGTAATAATCAGTACACCAGTCCCACTTGGCTCACCAAATTTCGTTCTTCTAGGTTAAACCGTTCATTTGCAGTAACCGTTTTTGTGTTTAGGTTTCACTCTGTTTTCTCGATATGGATACATGTAGTTGGAACTCTAAATCAAACACCGTTTTGCTAGCTCATTGAAACTTAGCACAATAATGTGGTTTGAAGTTCTATGTCTATGGTTTGTGTCCTATGGAAGTAGCCCCAAGCAGAGACTGACGAGAATCACTTTCATTGAAAGGGGTTGCCAAGCTTCCAAAAAACTACGAGTTTCCTGAAATCTCAGCAAACATTTTTTCACCCAATCTTGATGATAGTTGCAGGTAATGATCAGTACACCAGTCCCACTTGGCTCACCAAATTTCGTTCTTCTAGTTTAAACCGTTCCTTTGCAGGAACCGTTTTCATGTTTAGGTTTCACTCTGTTTTCTCCTATATGGTTACATGTAGTTGGAACTCTAAATCAAACACGGTTTATGCTAGCTCTTTGAAACTTGGGAAAATAATGTAGTTCCAAGTTCTATGGTTATGGTTTGTGTCCTATGGAAGTAGCCCCAAGGAGAGACTGACGAGAATCACTTTCATTGAAAGGCGTTGCCAAGCTTCCAAAAAACTACGAGTTTCCTGAAATCTCAGCAAACATTTTTTTCACCAATCTTGATGATACTTGCAGGTAATGATCAGTACACCAGTCCCACTTGGCTCACCAAATTTCGTTCTTCTAGGTTAAACCGTTCCTTTGCAGTAACCGTTTTCATGTTTAGGTTTCACTCTGTTTTCTCCTATATGGGTAAATATAGTTGGAACTCTAAATCAAACACGGTTTGTGCTAGCTCTTTGAAAGCTGGAACAATAATGTAGTTCCAAGTTCTATAGCTATGGTTTGTGTCCTATGGAAGTAGCCCCAAGCAGAGACAGATGAGAATCACTTTCATTGAAAGGGGTTGCCAAGCTTCCAAAAAACTACGAGTTTCCTGAAATCTCAGCAATCATTTTTTCTCCCAATCTTTATGATACTTCCATTTAATGATCAGTACACCAATCCCACTTGGCTCACCAAATTTCGTTCTTCAATGTTAAACCTTTGCTTTGCAGTAACCGTTTTCATGTTTAGGTTTCACTCTGTTTTCTCCTATATGGATACATGTAGTTGGAACTCTAAATCAAACACGGTTTGTGCTAGCTCTTTGAAACCTGGCACAATAATGTAGTTCCAAGTTCTATGGCTATGGTTTGTGTCCTATGGAAGTAGCCCCAAGCAGAGAATGACGAGAATCACTTTCATTGAAAGGGGTTACCAAGCTTCCAAAAAACTACGTGTCTCCTGAAATCTCAGCAAACATTTTTTCACCCAACCATGATGACACTTGCAGGTAATGATCAGTACACCAGTCCCAATTGGCTCACCAAATTTCGTTCTGCTAGGTTAAACTGTTCCTTTGCAGGAAGCATTTTCATGTTTAGGTTTCACTCTGTTTTCTCCTATATGGATACATGTAGTTGGAACTCTAAATCAAACACGGTTTGTGCTAGCTCTTTGAAACTTGGCAAAATAATGTAGTTCCAAGTTCTATCGCTATGTTTTGTGTCCTATTGAAGTAGCCCCAGGCAAAGACTGACGAGAATCACTTTCATTGAAAGGGGTTGCCAAGCTTCCAAAAAACTACGAGTTTCCTGAAATCTCAGCAAACATTTTTTCACCCCATCTTGATGATACTTCCATTTAATGATCAGTACACCAATCCCACTATGCTCAACAAATTTCGTTCTTCTCGGTTAAACCGTTGCCTTGCAGTCACCGTTTTCATGTTTAGGTTTCACTCTGATTTCTCCTATATGGATACATGTAGTTGGAACTCTAAATCAAACACCGTTTGTGCTAGCTCTTTGAAACTTTGCACAATAATGTAGTTCCAAGTTCTATGGCTATGGTTTGTGTCCAAAGGAAGTAGCCCCAAGCAGAGACTGATGAGAATCACTTTCATTGAAAGGGGTTGCCAAGCTTCCAAAAAACTACGAGTTTCCTGAAATCTCAGCATACATTTTTTCACCCAATCTTGATGATACTTGCAGGTAATGATCAGTACACCAGTCCCACTTGGCTCACCAAATTTCGTTCTTCTAGGTTAAACCGTTGCTTTGCAGTAACCGTTTTCATGTTTAGGTTTCACTCTGTTTTCTCCTATATGGATACATGTATTTGGAACTCTAAATCAAACAAGGTTTGTGCTAGCTCTTTGAAACTTGGCACAATAATGTAGTTCCAAGTTCTATGGCGATGGTTTGGGTCCTATGGAAGTAGCCCCAAGCAGAGACTGACGAGAATCACTTTCATTGAAAGGGGTTGCCAAGCTTCCAAAAAACTAGGAGTTTCCGGAAATCTCAGCAAACATTTTTTCACCCAATCTTGATGATACTGGCAGGTAATATCAGTACACCAATCCCATAGGCTCAAAAAACTTCGATCTTCTAGGTTAAACCGTTCCTTTGCAGTAACCGTTTTCATGTTTATGTTTCACTCTGTTTTCTCCTATATGGATACATGTAGTTGGAACTCTAAATCAAACACGGTTTGTGCTAGCTCTTTGAAACTTGGCACAATAATATAGTTCCAAGTTCTATGGTTATGGGTTGTGTCCTATTGAAGTAGCTCCAAGCAGAGAATGACGAGAATCACATTCATTGAAAGGGGTTGCAAATCTTCCAAAAAACAACGAGTATCCTGAAATCTCAGCAATCATTTTTTCACCCAATCTTTTTGATACTTGCAGGTAATGATCAGTACACCAGTCCCACTTGGCTCACCAAATTTCGTTCTTCTAGGTTAAACCGTTTCTTTGCAGGAACCGTTTTCACGTTTAGGTTTCACTGTGTTTTCTCCTATATGGATACATGTAGTTGGAACACTAAATCAAACACGGTTTGTGCTAGCTCTTTGAAACTTGGCACAATAATGTAGTTCCAAGTTCTGTGGTTATGGTTTGTGTCCTATGGAAGTACCCCCAAGCAGAGACTGACGAGAATCACTTTCATTGAAAGGGGTTGCCAAGCTTCCAAAAAACTACGAGTTTCCTGAAATCTCAGCAAACTTTTTTTCACCAATCTTGATGAATCTTGCAGGTAATGATCAGTACACCAGTCCCACTTGGCTCACCAAATTTCGTTTTCTAGGTTAAACCGTTCCTTTGCAGTAACCGTTTTCATGTTTAGGTTTCACTCAGTTTTCTCCTATATGGGTAAATGTAGTTGGAACTCTAAATCAAACACGGTTTGTGCTAGCTCTTTGAAACCTGGCACAATAATGTAGTTCCATGTTCTATGGCTATGGTTTGTGTCCTATGGAAGTAGCCCCAAGCAGAGACAGATGAGAATCACATTCATTGAAAGGGGTTGCCAAGCTTCCAAAAAACTACGAGTTTCCTGAAATCTCAGCAATCATTTTTTCTCCCAATCTTTATGATACTTCCATTTAATGATCAGTACACCAATCCCACTTGGCTCACCAAATTTCGTTCTTCTATGTTAAACCTTTGCTTTGCAGTAACCGTTTTCATGTTTAGGTTTCACTCTGTATTCTCCTATATGGATACATGTAGTTGGAACTCTAAATCAAACACGGTTTGTGGTAGCTCTTTGAAACCTGGCACAATAATGTAGTTCCAAGTTGTATGGCTATGGTTTGTGTCCTATGGAAGTAGCCCCAAGCAGAGACTGACGAGAATCACTTTCATTGAAAGGGGTTGCCAAGCTTCCAAAAAACTACGAGTTTCCTGAAATCTCAGCAATCATTTTTTCACCCAATCTTGATAATACTTCCACTTAATGATCAGTACACCAATCCCATTTGGATCACCAAATTTCGTTCTTCTAGGTTAAACCGTTCCTTTGCAGTAACCGTTTTCATGTTTCGGTTTCACTCTGTTTTCTCCTATATGGATACATGTAGTTGGAACTGTAAATCAAACACGGTTTGTGCTAGCTCTTTGAAACTTGGCACAATAATGTAGTTCCAAGTTCTATGGCTATGGTTTGTGTCCTATGGAAGTAGCCCCAAGCAGAGACTGACGAGAATCACTTTCATTGAAAGGGGTTGCCAAGCTTCCAAAAAACTACGAGTTTCCTGAAATCTCAGCAAACATTTTTTCACCCCATCTTGATGATACTTCCATTTAATGATCAGTACACCAATCCCACTATGCTCAACAAATTTCGTTCTTCTCGGTTAAACCGTTGCTTTGCAGTAACCGTTTTCATGTTTAGGTTTCACTCTGATTTCTCCTATATGGATACATGTAGTTGGAACTCTAAATCAAACACCGTTTGTGCTAGCTCTTTGAAACTCTGCACAATAATGTAGTTCCAAGTTCTATGGCTATGGTTTGTGTCCAAAGGAAGTAGCCCCAAGCAGAGACTGATGAGAATCACTTTCATTGAAAGGGGTTGCCAAGCTTCCAAAAAACTACGAGTTTCCTGAAATCTCAGCAAACATTTTTTCACCCCATCTTGATGATACTTCCATTTAATGATCAGTACACCAATCCAACTATGCTCACCAAATTTCGTTCTTCTCGGTTAAACCGTTGCTTTGCAGTAACCGTTTTCATGTTTAGGTTTCACTCTGTTTTCTCCTATATGGATACATGTATTTGGAACTCTAAATCAAACACGGTTTGTGCTAGCTCTTTGAAACTTGGCACAATAATGTAGTTCCAAGTTCTATGGCTATGGTTTGTGTCCTATGGAAGTAGCCCCAAGCAGAGACTGACGAGAATCACTTTCATTGAAAGGGCTTGCCAAGCTTCCAAAAAACTAGGAGTTTCCGGAAATCTCAGCAAACATTTTTTCACCCAATCTTGATGATACTGGCAGGTAATATCAGTACACCAATCCCACTTGGCTCACCAAACTTCGATCTTCTAGGTTAAACCGTTCCTTTGCAGTAACCGTTTTCATGTTTATGTTTCACTCTGTTTTCTCCTATATGGATACATGTAGTTGGAACTCTAAATCAAACACGGTTTGTGCTAGCTCTTTGAAACTTGGCACAATAATATAGTTCCAAGTTCTATGGTTATGGGTTGTGTCCTATTGAAGTAGCTCCAAGCAGAGACTGACGAGAATCACATTCATTGAAAGGGGTTGCAAAGCTTCCAAAAAACTACGAGTTTCCTGAAATCTCAGCAATCATTTTTTCACCCAATCTTAATGATACTTCCATTTAATGATCAGTACACCAGTCCGACTTGGCTCACCAAATTTCGTTCTTCTAGGTTAAACCGTTTCTTTGCAGGAACCGTTTTCATGTTTAGGTTTCACTGTGTTTTCTCCTATATGGATTCATGTAGTTGGAACTCTACATCAAACACGGTTTGTGCTACCTCTTCGAAACATGGCACAATAATGTAGTTCCAAGTTATATGGTTATGGTTTGTGTCCTATGGAAGTAGCCCCAAGCAGAGACTGACGAGAATCACTTTCATTGAAAGGGGTTGCCAGCTTCCAAAAAACTACGAGTTTCCTGAAATCTCAGCAAACTTTTTTTGACCCAATCATGATGATACTTGCAGGTACTGATCAGTACACCAGTCCCACTTGGCTGACCAAGTTTCGTTCTTCTAGGTTAAACCATCCTTTGCAGTAACCGTTTTCATGTTTCGGTTTCACTCTGTTTTCTCATCTATGGATACATGTAGTTGGAACTCGAAATCAAACACGATTTGTGCTAGCTCTTTGAAACTTGGCACAATAATGTAGTTCCAAGTTCTATGGCTATGGTTTGTGTCCTATGGATGTAGCCCCAAGCAGAGACTGACGAGAATCACTTTTATTGAAAGGGGTTGCCAAGCTTCCAAAAAAATACGAGTTTCCTGAAATCTCAGCAAACATTTTTTCTCCCAATCTTTATGATACTTCCATTTAATGATCAGTACACCAATCCCACTGGGCTCACCAAATTTCGTTCTTCTAGGTTAAACCGTTCCTTTGCAGTAACCGTTTTCATGTTTAGGTTTCACTCTGTTTTTCTCCTATATGGATACATGTAGTTGGAACTCTAAATCAAACACGGTTTGTCCTAGATCTTTGAAACGTGGCACAATAATGTAGTTCCAAGTTCTATGGCTATGGTTTGTGTCCTATGGAAGTAGCCCCAAGCAGAGACGGTGAGAATCACTTTCATTGAAAGGGGTTGCCAAGCTTCCAAAAAAGTACGATTTTCCTGAAATCATCAAACATTTTTTCCCCCAATCTTGATGATACTGGCAGGTAATGATCAGTACACCAATCCCACTTGCCTCACCAAATTTCTTTCTTCTAGGTTAAACCGTTGCTTTGAAGTAACCGTTTTCATATTTAGGTTTCACTCTGTTTTCTACTATATGGATACATGTATTTGGAACACTAAATCAAACACGGTTTGTGCTAGCTCTTTGAAACTTGGCAAAATAATGTAGTTCCAAGTTCTATGGCTATGGTTTGTGTCCTATTGAAGTAGCCCCAAGCAGAAACTGACGAGAATCACTTTCATTGAAAGGGGTTGCCAAGCTTCCAAAAAACTACGAGTTTCCTGAAATCTCAGCAAACATTTTCTCACCCAATCTTGATGATACTGGCAGGTAATGATCAGTCCACCAGTCCCACTTGGCTCACCAAATTTCGTTCAGCTAGGTTAAACCGTTCCTTTGCAGGAACCGTTTTCATGTTTAGGTTTCACTCTGTTTTCTCCTATATGGATACATGTAGTTGGAAATCTAAATCAAACACGGTTAGTGCTAGCTCTTTGAAACTTGGCAAAATAATGTAGTTCCAAGTTCTATCGCTATGGTGTGTGTCCTATGGAAGTAGCCCGAAGCAGAGACTGACGAGAATCACTTTCATTGAAAGGGGTTGCCAAGCTTCCAAAAAACTACCGGTTTCCTGAAATCTCTGGAATCATTTTTTCTCCCAATATTTATGATACTTCCATTTAATGATCAGTACACCAATCCCACTTGGCTCACAAATTTCGTTCTTCTAGGTTAAACATTTGCTTTGCAGTAACCGTTCTCATGTTTAGGTTTCACTCTGTTTTCTCCTATATGGATACATGTAGTTGGAACTCTATATCAAACACGGTTTGTGCTAGCTCTTTGAAACTTGGCAAAATAATGTAGTTCCAAGTTCTATCGCTATGGTTTGTGTCCTGTGGAAGTAGCCCCAAGCAGAGACTGACGAGAATCACTTTCATTGAAAGGGGTTGCCAAGCTTCCAAAAAAATACGAGTTTCCGGAAATCTCAGCAAACATTTTTTTCACCCAATCTTGAAGATACTTGCAGGTACTGATCAGTACACCAGTCCCACTTGGCTGGCCAAGTTTCGTTCTTCTAGGTTAAACCGTTCCTTTGCAGTAACCGTTTTCATGTTTAGGTTTCACTCTGTTTTCTCCTATATGGATACATGTAGTTGGAACTCTAAATCAAACACGGTTTGTGCTAGCTCTTTGAAACTTGGCACAATAATGTAGTTCCAAGTTCGATGGCTGTGGTTTGTGTCCTATGGAAGTAGCCCCAAGAAGAGACTGACGAGAATCACTTACATTGAAAGGGTTGCCAAGCTTCCAAAAAGTACGAATTTCATGAAATCTCAGGAAACATTTTCTCACCCAATCTTGATGATACTTGCAGGTAATGATCAGTACACCAGTCCCACTTGGCTCACCAAATTTCGTTCTTCTAGGTTAAACTGTTCCTTTTCAGTAACCGTTTTCATGTGTAGGTTCAACTCTGTTTTCTCCTATATGGATACATGTAGTTGGAACTCTAAATCAAACTCGGTTTGTGCTAGCTCTTTGAATCTTGGCACAGTAATGTAGTTCCAAGTTCTATCGCATGGTTCGTGTTATATTGAAGTAGCCCCAAGCAGAGACTGACGAGAATCACTTTCATTGAAAGGGGTTGCCAAGCTTCCAACAAACTACGAGTTTACTGAAATCTCAGCAAACATTTTTTCACCCAATCTTGATGATACTTGCAGGTAATGATCAGTGCACCAGTCCCACTTGGCTCACCAAATTTCGTTTTCTAGGTTAAACCGTTCCTTTGCAGTCACCGTTTTCATGTTTAGGTTTCACTCTGTTTCCTCCTATATGGATACATGTAGTTCGAACTCTAAATCAAACACGGTTTGTGCTACCTCGCTGAAACGTTGCACAATAATGTAGTTCCAAGTTCTATGGGTATGGTTTGTGTGCTATGGAAGTAGCCCCAAGCAGAGACTGACGAGAATCACTTTCATTGAAAGGGTTGCCAAGCTTCCAAAAAACTACGAGTTTCCTGAAATCTCAGCAAACATTTTTTCACCCAATCTTGATGATACTTGCAGGTAATGATCAGTACACCAGTCCCACTTGGCTCACCAAATTTCGTTCTTCTAGGTTAAACCGTTCCTTTGCAGTCACCGTTTTCAAGTTTAGGTTCCACTCTGTTTTCTCCTATATGGATACATGTAGTTGGAACTCTAAATCAAACACGGTTTGTGCTAGCTCTTTGAAACTTGGCAAAATAATGTAGTTCCAAGTTCTATCGCTATGGTTTGTGTCCTATTGAAGTAGCCCCAAGCAGAGACTGACGAGAATCACTTTCATTGAAAGGGGTTGCCAAGCTTCCAAAAACTATGAGTTTCCTGAAATCTCAGCAAACATTTTTTCACCCAATCTTGAAGACACTTGCAGGTACTGATCAGTACACCAGTTCCACCTGGCTGGCCAAGATTCGTTCTTCTAGCTTAAACCGTTCCTTTGTAGTAACCGTTTTCATGTTTAGATTTCACTCTGTTTTCTCCTATCTGGATACATGTAGTTGGAACTCTAAATCAAACACGGTTTGTCCTAGCTCTTTGAAACTTGGCACAATAATGTAGTTCCAAGTTCTATGGCTATGGTTTGTGTCCTATGGAAGTAGCCCCAAGCAGAGACTGGTGAGAATCACTTTCATTGAAAGGGGTTGCCAAGCATCCAAAAATGTACGAGTTTCCTGAAATCATCCAACATTTTTTCACCCAACCTTGATGATACTTGCAGGTAATGATCAGTACACCAGTCCCACTTGGCTCACCAAATTTCGTTCTTCTAGGTTAAACCGTTCCTTTGCAGTAACCGGTTTCATGTTTAGGTTTCACTCTATTTTCTCCAATATGGATACATGTAGTTGGAACTCTAAATCAAACACGGTTTGTGTTAGCTCTTTGAAACTTGGCACAATAATGTAGTTCCAAATTCTTTGGCTATGGTTTGTGTCCTATGGAAGTAGCCCCAAACATAGACTGACGAGAATCACTTTCATTGAAAGGGGTTTCCAAGCTTCCAAAAAACTACGAGTTTCCTGAAATCTCAGCAAACATTTTTTCAACCAATGGTGATGATACTTGCAGGTAATGATCAGGACACCAATCCCACTTGGCTCACCAAATTTCATTCTTCTAGGTTAAACCGTTCCTTTGCAGTAACCGTTTTCATGTTTAGATTTCACTATGTTTTCTCCTATATGGATACATGTAGTTGGAACTCTAAATCAAACACGGTTTGGGCTAGCTCTTTGAAACTTAGCACAATAATGTAGTTCCAAGTTCTATGGCTATGGTTTTTGTCCTATGGAAGAAGCCCCAAGCAGAGAATGACGAGAATCACTTTAATTGAAAGGGGTTGCCAAGCTTCCAAACAACTACGAGTTTCCTGAAATCTCAGCAAACATTTTTTCACCCAAATTTGATGATACTTACAGGTAATGATCAGGACATCAGTACACCAGTCCCACTTGGCTCACCAAATTTCGTTCTTCTAGGTTAAACCGTTCCTTTGCAGTAACCGTTTTCATGTTTAGGTTCCACTCTGTTTTCTCCTATATGGATACATGTAGTTGGAACTCTAAATCAAACACGGTTTGTGCTAGCTCTTTGAATCTTGGCACAATAATGTAGTTCCAAGTTCTATCGCGATGGTTCGTGTTATATTGAAGTAGCCCCAAGCAGAGACTGACGAGAATCACTTTCATTGAAAGGGGTTGCCAAGCTTCCAACAAACTACGAGTTTACTGAAATCTCAGCAAACATTTTTTCTCCCAATCTTTATGATACTTCCATTTAATGATCAGTACACCAATCCCAATGGGCTCACCAAATTTCGTTCTTCTAGGTTAAACCGTTCCTTTGCAGTACCGTTTTCATGTTTAGGTTTCACTCTGTTTTCTCCTATATGGATACATATAGTTGGAACTCTAAATCAAACACGGTTTGTGCTAGCTCTTTGAAACTTGGCACAATAATGTAGTTCCAAGATCTATGGCTATGGTTTGTGTCCTATGGAAGTAGCCCCAAGCAGAGACTGACGCGAATCACTTTCATTGAAAGGGTTGCCAAGCTTCCAAAAAACTACGAGTTTCCTGAAATCTCAGCAAACATTTTTTCACCCAATCTTGATGATACTTGCAGGTAATGATCAGTACACCAGTCCCACTTGGCTCACCAAATTTCGTTCTTCTAGGTTAAACCGTTCCTTTGCAGTCACCGTTTTCATGTTTAGGTTCCACTCTGTTTTCTCCTATATGGATACATGTAGTTGGAACTCTAAATCAAACACGGTTTGTGCTAGCTCTTTGAAACTTGGCAAAATAATGTAGTTCCAAGTTCTATGGCTATGGTTTGTGTCCTATGGAAGTAGCCCCAAGCAGAGACTGACGAGAATCACTATCATTTAAAGGGGTTGCCAAGCTTCCAAAAAAGGATGAGTTTCTGAAATCTCAGCAAACATTTTTTCTCCCAATCTTTATGATACTTCCATTTAATGATCAGTACACCAATCCCACTGGGCTCACCAAATTTCGTTCTTCTAGGTTAAACCGTTCCTTTGCAGTAACCGTTTTCATGTTTAGGTTTCACTCTGTTTTCTCCTATATGGATACATGTAGTTGGAACTCTAAATCAAACACGGTTTATGCTAGCTCTTTGAAACTTGGAACAATAATGTAGCTCCAAGTACTATGGCTATGGTTTGTGTCCTATTGAAGTAGCCCCAAGCAGAGACTGATGAGAATCACTTTCATTGAAAGGGGTTGCCAAGATTCCAAAAAAGTACGAGTTTCCTGAAATCATCAAACATTTTTTCACCCAGTCTTGATGATACTTGCAGGTAATGATCAGTACACCAGTCCCACTTGGCTCCCCTAATTTCGTTCTTCTAGATTAAACCATTCCTTTGCAGTAACCGTTTTCATGTTTAGGTTTCACTCTGTTTTCTCCTATATGGATACATGTAGTGGGAACTCTAAATCAAACACGGTTTGTGCTAGCTCTTTGAAACTTGGCACAATAATGTAGTTCCAAGTTCTATGGCTATGGTTTGTGTCCTATGGAAGTAGCCCCAAGCAGAGACTGACGAGAATCACTTTCATTGAAAGGGTTGCCAAGCTTCCAAAAAACTACGAGTTTCCTGAAATCTCAGCAAACATTTTTTCACCCAATCTTGATGATACTTGCAGGTAATGATCAGTACACCATTCCCACTTGGCTGACCAAGTTTCGTTCTTCTAGGTTAAACCGTTCCTTGGCAGTCACCGTTTTCAAGTTTAGGTTCCACTCTGTTTTCTCCTATATGGATACATGTAGTTGGAACTCTAAATCAAACACGGTTTGTGCTAGCTCTTTGAAAATTGGCAAAATAATGTAGTTCCAAGTTTTATAGCTATGGTTTGTGTCCTATTGAAGTAGCCCCAAGCAGAGACTGACGAGAATCACGTTCATTGAAAGGGGTTGACAATCTTCCAAAAAACTATGAGTTTCCTGAAATCTCAGCAAATATTTTTTCACCCAATCTTGAAGATACTTGCAGGTACTGATCAGTACACCAGTCTCACTTGGCTGGCCAAGTTTCGTTCTTCTAGGTTAAACCGTTCCTTTGCAGTAACCGTTTTCATGTTTAGGTTTCACTCTGTTTTCTCCTATAAGGATACATGTAGTTGGAACTCTAAATCAAACACAGTTTGTGCTAGCTCTTTGAAACTTGGCACAATAATGTAGTTCCAAGTTCTATGGCTATGGTTTGTGTCCTATGGAAGTAGCCCCAAGCAGAGACTGATGAGAATCACTTTCATTGAAAGGGGTTGCCAAGCTTCCAAAAAACTACGAGTTTCCTGAAATCTCAGCAAACACAATTTTTCACCCAATATTGATGATACTTGCAGGTACTGATCAGTACACCAGTCCCACTTGGCTGACCAAGTTTCGTTCTTCTAGGTTAAACCGTTCCTTTGCAGTAACCGTTTTCATGTTTAGGTTTCACTCTGTTTTCTCCTATATGGATACATATAGTTGGATTTCTAAATCAAACACGGTTTGTGCTAGCTCTTTGAAACGTGGCACAATAATGTAGTTCCAAGATCTATGGCTATGGTTTGTGTCCTATGGAAGTAGCCCAAGCAGAGACTGATGTGAATCACTTTCATTGAAAGGGTTGCCAAGCTTCCAAAAACTACGAGTTTCCTGAAATCTCAGCAAACATTTTTTCACCCAATCTTGATGATACCTGCAGGTAATGATCAGTGCACCAGTCCCACTTGGCTCACCAAATTTCGTTCTTCTAGGTTAAACCGTTCCTTTGCAGTCACCGTTTTCATGTTTAGGTTTCACTCTGTTTTCTCCTATATGGATACATGTAGTTCGAACTCTAAATCAAACACGGTTTGTGCTACCTCGCTGAAACGTTGCACAATAATGTAGTTCCAAGTTCTATGGGTATGGTTTGTGTGCTATGGAAGTAGCCCCAAGCAGAGACTGACGAGAATCACTTTCATTGAAAGGGTTGCCAAGCTTCCAAAAAACTACGAGTTTCCTGAAATCTCAGCAAACATTTTTTCACCCAAATTTGATGATACTTACAGGTAATGATCAGGACATCAGTACACCAGTCCCACTTGGCTCACCAAATTTCGTTCTTCTAGGTTAAACCGTTCCTTTGCAGTAACCGTTTTCATGTTTAGGTTCCACTCTGTTTTCTCCTATATGGATACATGTAGTTGGAACTCTAAATCAAACACGGTTTGTGCTAGCTCTTTGAATCTTGGCACAATAATGTAGTTCCAAGTTCTATCGCGATGGTTCGTGTTATATTGAAGTAGCCCCAAGCAGAGACTGACGAGAATCACTTTCATTGAAAGGGGTTGCCAAGCTTCCAACAAACTACGAGTTTACTGAAATCTCAGCAAACATTTTTTCACCCAAACATGATGATACTTGCAGTTGCTGATCAGTACACCAGTCCCACTTGGCTGACCAAGTTTCGTTCTTCTAGGTTAAACCGTTCCTTTGCAGTCACCGTTTTCATGTTTAGGTTTCACTCTGTTTTCTCCTATATGGATACATATAGTTGGATTTCTAAATCAAACACGGTTTGTGCTAGCTCTTTGAAACGTGGCACAATAATGTATTTCCAAGTTCTATGGCTATGGTTTGTGTCCTATGGAAGTAGCCCCAAGCAGAGACTGACGAGAATCACTTTCATTGAAAGGGTTGCCAAGCTTCCAAAAAAGTACGAGTTTCCTGAAATCTCAGCAAACATTTTTTCACCCAATCTTGATGATACTTGCAGGTAATGATCAGTACACCAGTCCCACTTGGCTCACAAAATTTCTTTCTTCTAGGTTAAACCATTCCTTTCCAGTAACCGTTTTCATGTTTAGGTTTCACTCTGTTTTCTCTTATATGGATACATGTAGTTGGAACTCTAAATCAAACACGGTTTGTGCTAGCTCTTTGAAACTTGGCACAATAATGTAGTTCCAAGTTCAATGGCAATGGTTGGTGTCCTATTGAAGTAGCCCCAAGCAGAGACTGACGAGAATCACTTTCATTGAAAGGGGTTGCCAAGCTTCCAAAAAACTACGAGTTTCCTGAAATCTCAGCAATCATTTTTTCACCCAATCTTGATGATACATCCATTTAATGATCAGTACACCAATCCCACTTGGCTCACCAAATTTCGTTCTTCTAGGTTAAACCGTTCCTTTGCAGTAACCATTTTCATGTTTAGGTTTCACTGTGTTTTCTCCTATATGGATACATATAGTTGGAACTCTAAATCAAACACGGTTTGTGCTAGCTCTTTGAAACGTGGCACAATAATGTAGTTCCAAGTTCTATGGCTATGGTTTATGTCCTATGGAAGTAGCCCCAAGCAGAGACTGACGAGAATCACTTTCATTGAAAGGGGTTGCCAAGCTTCCAACAAACTACGAGTTTTACTGAAATCTCAGCAAACATTTTTTCACCCAATCTTGATGATACTTGCAGGTAATGATCAGTACACCATTCCCACTTGGCTCACCAAATTTCATTCTTCTAGGTTAAACCGTTCCTTTGCAGTCACCGTTTTCATGTTTAGGTTCCACTCTGTTTTCTCTTATATGAATACATGTAGTTGGAACTCTAAATCAAACACGGTTTGTGCTAGCTCTTTGAAACTTGGCAAAATAATGTAGTTCCAAGTTCTATGGCTATGGGTTTGAGTCCTGTGGAAGTAGCCCCAAGCAGAGACTGACGAGAATCACTTTCATTGAAAGGGGTTACCAAGCTTCCAAAAAACGACGAGTTTCCTGAAATCTCAGCAAACATTTTTTTCTCCCAATCTTTATGATACTTCCATTTAATGATCAGTACACCAATCCCACTTGGCTCACCAAATTTCATTCTTCTAGGTTAAACCGTTCCTTTGCAGTCACCGTTTTCATGTTTAGGTTCCACTCTGTTTTCTCTTATATGGATACATGTAGTTGGAACTCTAAATCAAACACGGTTTGTGCTAGCTCTTTGAAACTTGGCAAAATAATGTAGTTCCAAGTTCTATGGCTATGGTTTGAGTCCTGTGGAAGTAGCCCCAAGCAGAGACTGACGAGGATCACTTTCATTGAAAGGGGTTACCAAGCTTCCAAAAAACGACGAGTTTCCTGAAATCTCAGCAAACATTTTTTCTCCCAATCTTTATGATACTTCCATTTAATGATCAGTACACCAATCCCACTTGGCTCACCAAATTTCGTTCTTCTAGGTTAAACCGTTCCTTTGCAGTAACCGTTTTCATGTTTAGGTTTCACTCTGTTTTCTCCTATATGGATACATATAGTTGGAACTCTAAATCAAACACGGTTTGTGCTAGCTCTTTGAAACGTGGCACAATAATGTAGTTCCAAGTTCTATGGGTATGGTTTGTGTCCTACTGAAGTAGCCCCAAGCAGAGACTGACGAGAATCTCTTTCATTGAAAGGGTTGCCAAGCTTCCAAAAAACTACGAGTTTCCTGAAATCTCAGCAAATATTTTTTCACCCAATCTTGATGATACTTGCAGGTAATGATCAGTACACCAGTCCCACTTGGCTCACCAAATTTCGTTCTTCTAGGTTAAACCGTTCCTTTGCAGTCACCTTTTTCATCTTTAAGATTCCACTCTGTTTTCTCCTATATGGATACATGTAGTTGGAACTCTAAATCAAACACGGTTTGTGCTAGCTCTTTGAAACTTGGCAAAATAATGTAGTTCCAAGTTCTATGGCTATGGTTTGTGTCCTATGGAAGTAGCCCCAAGCAGAGACTGACGAGAATCACTTTCATTGAAAGGGGTTTCCAAGCTTCCAAAAAACTACGAGTTTCCTGAAATCTCAGCAAACATTTTTTCTCCCAATATTTATGATACTTCCATTTAATGATCAGTACACCAATCCCACTGGGCTCACCAAATTTCGTTCTTCTAGGTTAAACCGTTCCTTTGCAGTAACCGTTTTCATGTTTAGGTTTCACTCTGTTTTCTCCTATATGGATACATGCAGTTGGAACTCTAAATCAAACACGGTTTGTGCTAGCTCTTTGAAACTTGGCACAATAATGTAGTTCCAAGTTCTATCGCTATGGTTTGTGTCCTATTGAAGTAGCCCCAAGAAGAGACTGACGAGAATCACTTTCATTGACAGGGTTGCCATGCTTCCAAAAAACTACGAGTTTCCTGAAATCACAGCAAACATTTTTTCACCCAATCTTGAAGATACTTGCAGGTACTGATCAGTACACCAGTCTCACATGGATGGCCAAGTTTCGTTCTTCTAGGTTAAACCGTTCCTTTGCAGTAACCGTTTTCATGTTTAGGTTCCACTGTGTTTTCTCCTATATGGATACATGTATTTGGAACTCTAAATCAAACACGGTTGGTGCTAGCTCTTTGAAACTTGGCAAAATAATGTAGTTCCAAGATCTATCGCTATGGTTTGTGTCCTATGGAAGTAGCCCCAAGCAGAGCCTGACGAGAATCACTTTCATTGAAAGGGGTTGCCAAGCTTCCAAAAAACTACGAGTTTCCTGAAATCTCAGCAAACATTTTTTCACCCAATCTTTATGATACTTCCATTTAATGATCAGTACACCAATGCCACTGGGCTCACCAAATTTCGTTCTTGTAGGTTAAACCATCCTTTGCAGTAACCGTTTTCATGTTTAGGTTTCACTCTGTTTAATCCCATATGGATACATATAGTTGGAACTCTAAATCAAACACGGTTTGTGCTAGCTCTTTGAGACTTGGCACAATAATGTAGCTCCAAGTACTATGGCTATGGTTTGTGTCCTATGGCAGTAGCCCCCAAGCAGAGACTGATGAGAATCACTTTCATTGAAAGGGGTTGCCAAGCTTCCAAAAAGTACGAGTTTCCTGAAATCATCAACATTTTTTCACCCAATCTTGATGATACTTGCAGGTAATGATCAGTACACCAGTCCCACTTGGCTCCCCAAATTTCGTTCTTCTAGGTTAAACCATTCCTTTGCAGTAACCGTTTTCATGTTTAGGTTTCACTCTGTTTTCTCCTATATGGATACATGTAGTTGGAACTCTAAATCAAACACGGTTTGTGCTAGCTCTTTGAAACTTGGCACAATAATGTAGTTCCAAGTTCTATGGCTATGGTTTGTGTCCTTTGGAAGTAGCCCCCAAGCAGAGACTGACGAGAATCACTTTCATTGAAAGGGGTTGCCAAGCTTCCAAAAAACTACGAGTTTCCTGAAATCTCAGCAAACATTTTTTCACCCAATATTGATGATACTTGCAGGTACTGATCAGTACACCAGTCCCAATTAGCTGACCAAGTTTCGTTCTTCTAGGTTAAACCGTTCCTATGCAGTAACCGTTTTCATGTTTAGGTTTCACTCTGTTTTCTCCTATATGGATACATATAGTTGGAACTCTAAATCAAACACGGTTTGTGCTAGCTCTCTGAAACGTTGCACAATAATGTAGTTCCAAGTTCTATGGCTATGGTTTGTGTCCTATGGAAGTAGCCCCAAGAAGACACTGACGAGAATCACTTTCATTGAAAGGGTTGCCAAGCTTCCAAAAAACTACGAGTTTCCTGAAATCTCAGCAAACATTTTTTCTCCCAACCTTTATGATACTTCCATTTAATGATCAGTACACCAATCCCACTGGGCTCACCAAATTTCGTTCTTCTAGGTTAAACCATTCCTTTGCAGTACCGTTTTCATGTTTAGGTTTCACTCTGTTTTCTCCTATATGGATACATGTAGTTGGAACTCTAAATCAAACACGGTTTGTGCTAGCTCTTTGAAACTTGGCACAATAAATTAGCTCCAAGTACTATAGCTACGGTTTGTGTACTATGGAAGTAGCCCCAACGCAGAGACTGCTGAAAATCACTTTCATTGAAAGGGGTTGCCAAGCTTCCAAAAAAGTACGAGTTTCCTGAAATCATCAAACATTTTTTCACCCAATCTTGATGATACTTGCAGGTAATGATCAGTAAACCAGTCCCACTTGGCTCCCCAAATTTCGTTCTTCTAGGTTAAACCATTCCTTTGCAGTAACCGTTTTCATGTTTAGGTTTCACTCTGTTTTCTCCTATATGGATACATGTAGTTGGAACTCTAAATCAAACACGGTTTGTGCTAGCTCTTTGAAATTTGGCACAATAATGTAGTTCCAAGTTCTATGGCTATGGTTTGTGTCCTATGGAAGTAGCCCCATGCAGAGACTGACGAGAATCACTTTCATTGAAAGGGGTTGCCAAGCTTCCAAAAAACTACGAGTTTCCTGAAATCTCAGCAAACATTTTTTCACCCAATCTTGATGATACTTGCAGGTAATGATCAGTACACCAGTCCCACTTGGCTCACCAAATTTCGTTCTTCTAGGTTAAACCGTTCCTTTGCAGTCACCGTTTTCATGTTTACGTTCCACTCTGTTTTCTCCTATATGGATACATGTAGTTGGAACTCTAAATCAAACACGGTTTGTGCTAGCTCTTTGAAACTTGGCAAAATAATGTAGTTCCCAAGTTCTGTGGCTATGGTTTGTGTAATATGGAAGTAGCCCCAAGCAGAGACTGACGAGAATCACTATCATTTAAAGGGGTTGCCAAGCTTCCAAAAAGGATGAGTTTCTGAATTCTCAGCAAACATTTTTTCTCCCAATCTTTATGATACTTCCATTTAATGATCAGTACACCATCCCACTGGGCTCACCAAATTTCATTCTTCTAGGT